>NC_079189.1:269447123-269678427 GCF_029499605.1 Hyla sarda | reverse complement strand
GTGCAGACAGTGGCACCCGACATGCCTGCGTTGTCGTTTACAGCCGGGCACTCTTTGTGCCGGCGCAGCACGCAAAAACACCTAGATTGCAGATAAGGGCTTTTTGACATTGACCGGGACCAATATTGAAGATGCACAAACGTCTTGCAATTCCGGCCGAACGGAAGAAGATATCTGCTCAAAACTTTCTGTGCAGGTGTAGACAGTGGCACTCGACATGCCTGCGTTGTCGTTTTCCGCCGGGCACTCTTTGGGCCGGCGCAGCACGCAGAAACACCTAGATTGCAGATAAGGGCTTTTTGACATTGACCGTGACCAATATTGAAGATGCACAAACGTCTTGCAATTCCGGCCGAACGAAAGAAGATATCTGCTCAAAACTTTATGTGCAGGTGCAGACAGTGGCACCCGACTTGCCTGTGTTGTCGTTTTCAGCCGGGCACTCTTTGGGCCGGAGCAGCACGCAGAAACACCTAGATTGAAGATAAGCGCCTTTTTGTCATTGACCGCGACCAACATTGAAGATGCACAAACGTCTTGCAATTCCGGCCGAATGGAAGGAGATATCTGCTCACAACTTTCTGTGCAGGTGCAGACAGTGGCACCCGACATGCCTGCGTTGTCGTTTTTCGCAGGGCACTCTTTGGGCCGGCGCAGCACGCAGAAACACCTAGATCGAAGATAAGCGCCTTTTGCCATTGACCGCGACGAACATAGAAGATGCACAAACTTCTTGCAATTCCGGCGGAATAGAAGGAGATATCTGCTCAAAACTTTCTGTGCAGGTGTAGACAGTGGAACTCGACATGCCTGCGTTGTCGTTTTCCGCCGGGCACTCTTTGGGCCGGCGCAGCACACAGAAACACCTAGATTGAAGATAAGCGCCTTTTGCCATTGACCGCGACGAACATAGAAGATGCACAAACTTCTTGCAATTCCGGCCGAATGGAAGGAGATATCTGCTCAAAACTTTCTGTGCAGGTGCAGACAGTGGCACCCGACATGCCTGCGTTGTCTTTTTCAGCCGGCCACTCTTTGGGCCGGAGCAGCAAGCAGAAACACCTAGATTGAAGATAACCGTCTTTTTGTCATTGCCCGTGACCAACATTGAAGATGCACAAACTTCTTGCAATTCCGGCCGAATGGAAGGAGATATCTGCTCAAAACTTTCTGTGCAGGTGCAGACAGTGGCACCCGACATGCCTGCGTTGTCGTTTTCAGCCGGCCACTCTTTGGGCCGGAGCAGCACGCAGAAACACCTAGATTGAAGATAAGCGTCTTTTTGTCATTGACCGCGACCAACATTGAAGATGCACAAACTTCTTTCAATTCCGGCCGAACGGAAGGAGATATCTGCTCACAACTTTCTGTGCAGGTGCAGACAGTGGCACCCGACATGCCTTCGTTGTCGTTTTCCGCCGGGCACTCTTTGGGCCGGCGCAGCACGCAGAAACACCTAGATTGAAGATAAGCGCCTTTTGCCATTGACCGCGACGAACATAGAAGATGCACAAACTTCTTGCAATTCCGGCCGAATGGAAGGAGATATCTGCTCAAAACTTTCTGTGCAGGTGCAGACAGTGGCACCCGACATGCCTGCGTTGTCGTTTTCAGCGGGGCACTCTTTGGGCCGGCGCAGCACGCAGAAACACCTAGATTGCAGATAAGGGCTTTTTGACATTGACCGTGACCAATATTGAAGATGCACAAACGTCTTGCAATTCCGGCCGAATGGAAGGAGATATCTGCTCAAAACTTTCTGTGCAGATGCAGACAGTGGCACCCGACATGCCTGCGTTGTCGTTTTCCGCCGTGCACTCTTTGGGCCGGCGCAGCACGCAGAAACACCTAGATTGAAGATAAGCGCCTTTTGCCATTGACCGCGACGAACATAGAAGATGCACAAACTTCTTGCAATTCCGGCGGAATAGAAGGAGATATCTGCTCAAAACTTTCTGTGCAGGTGTAGACAGTGGAACTCGACATGCCTGCGTTGTCGTTTTCCGCCGGGCACTCTTTGGGCCGGCGCAGCACACAGAAACACCTAGATTGAAGATAAGCGCCTTTTGCCATTGACCGCGACGAACATAGAAGATGCACAAACTTCTTGCAATTCCGGCCGAATGGAAGGAGATATCTGCTCAAAACTTTCTGTGCAGGTGCAGACAGTGGCACCCGACATGCCTGCGTTGTCGTTTTCCGCCGGGCACTCTTTGGGCCGGAGCAGCACGCAGAAACACCTAGATTGAAGATAAGCGTCTTTTTGTCATTGACCGCGACCAACATTGAAGATGCACAAACTTCTTGCAATTCCGGCCGAATGGAAGGAGATATCTGCTCAAAACTTTCTGTGCAAGTGTAGACAGTGGCACCCGACATGCCTGCGTTGTCGTTTTCCGCCGGGCACTCTTTGGGCCGGAGCAGCACGCAGAAACACCTAGATTGAAGATAAGCGCCTTTTGCCATTGACCGCGACGAACATAGAAGATGCACAAACTTCTTGCAATTCCGGCCGAATGGAAGGAGATATCTGCTCAAAACTTTCTGTGCAGGTGTAGACAGTGGCACCCGACATGCCTGCGTCGTCGTTTTCCGCCGAGCACTCTTTGGGCCGGAGCAGCACGCAGAAACACCTAGATTGAAGATAAGCGCCTTTTTGTCATTGACCGCGACCAACATTGAAGATGCACAAACGTCTTGCAATTCCGGCAGAATGGAAGGAGATATCTGCTCACAACTTTCTGTGCAGGTGCAGACAGTGGCACCCGACATGCCTGCGTTGTCGTTTTCCGCCGGGCACTCTTTGGGCCGGCGCAGCACGCAGAAACACCTAGATTGAAGATAAGCGCCTTTTGCCATTGACCGCGACGAACATAGAAGATGCACAAACTTCTTGCAATTCCGGCCGAATGGAAGGAGATATCTGCTCAAAACTTTCTGAGCTGGTGCAGACAGTGGAACCCGACATGCCTGCGTTGTTGTTTTCAGCCGGGCACTCTTTGGGCCGGCGCAGCACGCAGAAACACTTAGATTGCAGATAAGGGCTTTTTGACATTGACCGTGACCAATATTGAAGATGCACAAACGTCTTGCAATTCCGGCCGAACGAAAGAAGATATCTGCTCAAAACTTTCTGTGCAGATGCAGACAGTGGCACCCGACATGCCTGCGTTGTCGTTTTCAGCCGGGCACTCTTTGGGCCGGAGCAGCACGCAGAAACACCTAGATTGAAGATAAGCGCCTTTTTGTCATTGACCGCGACCAACATTGAAGATGCACAAACTTATTTCAATTCCGGCCGAACGGAAGGAGATATCTGCTCACAACTTTCTGTGCAGGTGCAGACAGTGGCACCCGACATGCCTGGGTTGTCGTTTTCCGCCGGGCACTCTTTGGGCCGGCGCAGCACGCAGAAACACCTAGATTGAAGATAAGCGCCTTTTGCCATTGACCGCGACGAACATAGAAGATGCACAAACTTCTTGCAATTCCGGCCGAATGGAAGGAGATATCTGCTCAAAACTTTCTGTGCTGGTGCAGACAGTGGCACCCGACATGCCTGCGTTGTCGTTTTCAGCCGGGCACTCTTTGTGCCGGCGCAGCACGCAAAAACACCTAGATTGCAGATAAGGGCTTTTTGACATTGACCGGGACCAATATTGAAGATGCACAAACGTCTTGCAATTCCGGCCGAACGGAAGAAGATATCTGCTCAAAACTTTCTGTGCAGGTGTAGACAGTGGCACTCGACATGCCTGCGTTGTCGTTTTCCGCCGGGCACTCTTTGGGCCGGCGCAGCACGCAGAAACACCTAGATTGCAGATAAGGGCTTTTTGACATTGACCGTGACCAATATTGAAGATGCACAAACGTCTTGCAATTCCGGCCGAACGAAAGAAGATATCTGCTCAAAACTTTATGTGCAGGTGCAGACAGTGGCACCCGACATGCCTGCGTTGTCGTTTTCAGCCGGGCACTCTTTGGGCCGGAGCAGCACGCAGAAACACCTAGATTGAAGATAAGCGCCTTTTTGTCATAGACCGCGACCAACATTGAAGATGCACAAACGTCTTGCAATTCCGGCCGAATGGAAGGAGATATCTGCTCACAACTTTCTGTGCAGGTGCAGACAGTGGCACCCGACATGCCTGCGTTGTCGTTTTTCGCAGGGCACTCTTTGGGCCGGCGCAGCACGCAGAAACACCTAGATCGAAGATAAGCGCCTTTTGCCATTGACCGCGACGAACATAGAAGATGCACAAACTTCTTGCAATTCCGGCGGAATAGAAGGAGATATCTGCTCAAAACTTTCTGTGCAGGTGTAGACAGTGGAACTCGACATGCCTGCGTTGTCGTTTTCCGCCGGGCACTCTTTGGGCCGGCGCAGCACACAGAAACACCTAGATTGAAGATAAGCGCCTTTTGCCATTGACCGCGACGAACATAGAAGATGCACAAACTTCTTGCAATTCCGGCCGAATGGAAGGAGATATCTGCTCAAAACTTTCTGTGCAGGTGCAGACAGTGGCACCCGACATGCCTGCGTTGTCGTTTTCCGCCGGGCACTCTTTGGGCCGGAGCAGCACGCAGAAACACCTAGATTGAAGATAAGCGTCTTTTTGTCATTGACCGCGACCAACATTGAAGATGCACAAACTTCTTGCAATTCCGGACGAATGGAAGGAGATATCTGCTCAAAACTTTCTGTGCAAGTGTAGACAGTGGCACCCGACATGCCTGCGTTGTCGTTTTCCGCCGGGCACTCTTTGGGCCGGAGCAGCACGCAGAAACACCTAGATTGAAGATAAGCGCCTTTTGCCATTGACCGCGACGAACATAGAAGATGCACAAACTTCTTGCAATTCCGGCCGAATGGAAGGAGATATCTGCTCAAAACTTTCTGTGCAGGTGTAGACAGTGGCACCCGACATGCCTGCGTCGTCGTTTTCCGCCGAGCACTCTTTGGGCCGGAGCAGCACGCAGAAACACCTAGATTGAAGATAAGCGCCTTTTTGTCATTGACCGCGACCAACATTGAAGATGCACAAACGTCTTGCAATTCCGGCAGAATGGAAGGAGATATCTGCTCACAACTTTCTGTGCAGGTGCAGACAGTGGCACCCGACATGCCTGCGTTGTCGTTTTCCGCCGGGCACTCTTTGGGCCGGCGCAGCACGCAGAAACACCTAGATTGAAGATAAGCGCCTTTTGCCATTGACCGCGACGAACATAGAAGATGCACAAACTTCTTGCAATTCCGGCCGAATGGAAGGAGATATCTGCTCAAAACTTTCTGAGCTGGTGCAGACAGTGGAACCCGACATGCCTGCGTTGTTGTTTTCAGCCGGGCACTCTTTGGGCCGGCGCAGCACGCAGAAACACTTAGATTGCAGATAAGGGCTTTTTGACATTGACCGTGACCAATATTGAAGATGCACAAACGTCTTGCAATTCCGGCCGAACGAAAGAAGATATCTGCTCAAAACTTTCTGTGTAGATGCAGACAGTGGCACCCGACATGCCTGCGTTGTCGTTTTCAGCCGGGCACTCTTTGGGCCGGAGCAGCACGCAGAAACACCTAGATTGAAGATAAGCGCCTTTTTGTCATTGACCGCGACCAACATTGAAGATGCACAAACTTATTTCAATTCCGGCCGAACGGAAGGAGATATCTGCTCACAACTTTCTGTGCAGGTGCAGACAGTGGCACCCGACATGCCTGGGTTGTCGTTTTCCGCCGGGCACTCTTTGGGCCGGCGCAGCACGCAGAAACACCTAGATTGAAGATAAGCGCCTTTTGCCATTGACCGCGACGAACATAGAAGATGCACAAACTTCTTGCAATTCCGGCCGAATGGAAGGAGATATCTGCTCAAAACTTTCTGTGCTGGTGCAGACAGTGGCACCCGACATGCCTGCGTTGTCGTTTTCAGCCGGGCACTCTTTGTGCCGGCGCAGCACGCAAAAACACCTAGATTGCAGATAAGGGCTTTTTGACATTGACCGGGACCAATATTGAAGATGCACAAACGTCTTGCAATTCCGGCCGAACGGAAGAAGATATCTGCTCAAAACTTTCTGTGCAGGTGTAGACAGTGGCACTCGACATGCCTGCGTTGTCGTTTTCCGCCGGGCACTCTTTGGGCCGGCGCAGCACGCAGAAACACCTAGATTGCAGATAAGGGCTTTTTGACATTGACCGTGACCAATATTGAAGATGCACAAACGTCTTGCAATTCCGGCCGAACGAAAGAAGATATCTGCTCAAAACTTTCTGTGCAGATGCAGACAGTGGCACCCGACATGCCTGCGTTGTCGTTTTCAGCCGGGCACTCTTTGGGCCGGAGCAGCACGCAGAAACACCTAGATTGAAGATAAGCGCCTTTTTGTCATAGACCGCGACCAACATTGAAGATGCACAAACGTCTTGCAATTCCGGCCGAATGGAAGGAGATATCTGCTCACAACTTTCTGTGCAGGTGCAGACAGTGGCACCCGACATGCCTGCGTTGTCGTTTTTCGCAGGGCACTCTTTGGGCCGGCGCAGCACGCAGAAACACCTAGATCGAAGATAAGCGCCTTTTGCCATTGACCGCGACGAACATAGAAGATGCACAAACTTCTTGCAATTCCGGCGGAATAGAAGGAGATATCTGCTCAAAACTTTCTGTGCAGGTGTAGACAGTGGAACTCGACATGCCTGCGTTGTCGTTTTCCGCCGGGCACTCTTTGGGCCGGCGCAGCACACAGAAACACCTAGATTGAAGATAAGCGCCTTTTGCCATTGACCGCGACGAACATAGAAGATGCACAAACTTCTTGCAATTCCGGCCGAATGGAAGGAGATATCTGCTCAAAACTTTCTGTGCAGGTGCAGACAGTGGCACCCGACATGCCTGCGTTGTCGTTTTCCGCCGGGCACTCTTTGGGCCGGAGCAGCACGCAGAAACACCTAGATTGAAGATAAGCGTCTTTTTGTCATTGACCGCGACCAACATTGAAGATGCACAAACTTCTTGCAATTCCGGCCGAATGGAAGGAGATATCTGCTCAAAACTTTCTGTGCAAGTGTAGACAGTGGCACCCGACATGCCTGCGTTGTCGTTTTCCGCCGGGCACTCTTTGGGCCGGAGCAGCACGCAGAAACACCTAGATTGAAGATAAGCGCCTTTTGCCATTGACCGCGACGAACATAGAAGATGCACAAACTTCTTGCAATTCCGGCCGAATGGAAGGAGATATCTGCTCAAAACTTTCTGTGCAGGTGTAGACAGTGGCACCCGACATGCCTGCGTCGTCGTTTTCCGCCGAGCACTCTTTGGGCCGGAGCAGCACGCAGAAACACCTAGATTGAAGATAAGCGCCTTTTTGTCATTGACCGCGACCAACATTGAAGATGCACAAACGTCTTGCAATTCCGGCAGAATGGAAGGAGATATCTGCTCACAACTTTCTGTGCAGGTGCAGACAGTGGCACCCGACATGCCTGCGTTGTCGTTTTCCGCCGGGCACTCTTTGGGCCGGCGCAGCACGCAGAAACACCTAGATTGAAGATAAGCGCCTTTTGCCATTGACCGCGACGAACATAGAAGATGCACAAACTTCTTGCAATTCCGGCCGAATGGAAGGAGATATCTGCTCAAAACTTTCTGAGCTGGTGCAGACAGTGGAACCCGACATGCCTGCGTTGTTGTTTTCAGCCGGGCACTCTTTGGGCCGGCGCAGCACGCAGAAACACTTAGATTGCAGATAAGGGCTTTTTGACATTGACCGTGACCAATATTGAAGATGCACAAACGTCTTGCAATTCCGGCCGAACGAAAGAAGATATCTGCTCAAAACTTTCTGTGCAGGTGCAGACAGTGGCACCCGACATGCCTGCGTTGTCGTTTTCAGCCGGGCACTCTTTGGGCCGGAGCAGCACGCAGAAACACCTAGATTGAAGATAAGCGCCTTTTTGTCATTGACCGCGACCAACATTGAAGATGCACAAACTTATTTCAATTCCGGCCGAACGGAAGGAGATATCTGCTCACAACTTTCTGTGCAGGTGCAGACAGTGGCACCCGACATGCCTGGGTTGTCGTTTTCCGCCGGGCACTCTTTGGGCCGGCGCAGCACGCAGAAACACCTAGATTGCAGATAAGCGCCTTTTGCCATTGACCGCGACGAACATAGAAGATGCACAAACTTCTTGCAATTCCGGCCGAATGGAAGGAGATATCTGCTCAAAACTTTCTGTGCTGGTGCAGACAGTGGCACCCGACATGCCTGCGTTGTCGTTTTCAGCCGGGCACTCTTTGTGCCGGCGCAGCACGCAAAAACACCTAGATTGCAGATAAGGGCTTTTTGACATTGACCGGGACCAATATTGAAGATGCACAAACGTCTTGCAATTCCGGCCGAACGGAAGATGATATCTGCTCAAAATTTTCTGTGCAGGTGTAGACAGTGGCACTCGACATGCCTGCGTTGTCGTTTTCCGCCGGGCACTCTTTGGGCCGGCGCAGCACGCAGAAACACCTAGATTGCAGATAAGGGCTTTTTGACATTGACCGTGACCAATATTGAAGATGCACAAACGTCTTGCAATTCCGGCCGAACGAAAGAAGATATCTGCTCAAAACTTTATGTGCAGGTGCAGACAGTGGCACCCGACATGCCTGCGTTGTCGTTTTCAGCCGGGCACTCTTTGGGCCGGAGCAGCACGCAGAAACACCTAGATTGAAGATAAGCGCCTTTTTGTCATTGACCGCGACCAACATTGAAGATGCACAAACTTCTTGCAATTCCGGCGGAATAGAAGGCGATATCTGCTCACAACTTTCTGTGCAGGTGTAGACTGTGGAACTCGACATGCCTGCGTTGTCGTTTTCCGCCGGGCACTCTTTGGGCCGGCGCAGCACACAGAAACACCTAGATTGAAGATAAGCGCCTTTTGCCATTGACCGCGACGAACATAGAAGATGCACAAACTTCTTGCAATTCCGGCCGAATGGAAGGAGATATCTGCTCAAAACTTTCTGTGCAGGTGCAGACAGTGGCACCCGACATGCCTGCGTTGTCGTTTTCAGCCGGCCACTCTTTGGGCCGGAGCAGCAAGCAGAAACACCTAGATTGAAGATAAGCGTCTTTTTGTCATTGACCGCGACCAACATTGAAGATGCACAAACTTCTTTCAATTCCGGCCGAACGGAAGGAGATATCTGCTCACAACTTTCTGTGCAGGTGCAGACAGTGGCACCCGACATGCCTGCGTTGTCGTTTTCCGCCGGGCACTCTTTGGGCCGGCGCAGCACGCAGAAACACCTAGATTGAAGATAAGCGCCTTTTGCCATTGACCGCGACGAACATAGAAGATGCACAAACTTCTTGCAATTCCGGCCGAATGGAAGGAGATATCTGCTCAAAACTTTCTGTGCAGGTGCAGACAGTGGCACCCGACATGCCTGCGTTGTCGTTTTCAGCCGGGCACTCTTTGGGCCGGCGCAGCACGCAGAAACACCTAGATTGCAGATAAGGGCTTTTTGACATTGACCGTGACCAATATTGAAGATGCACAAACGTCTTGCAATTCCGGCCGAATGGAAGGAGATATCTGCTCACAACTTTCTGTGCAGATGCAGACAGTGGCACCCGACATGCCTGCGTTGTCGTTTTCCGCCGGGCACTCTTTGGGCCGGCGCAGCACGCAGAAACACCTAGATTGAAGATAAGCGCCTTTTGCCATTGACCGCGACGAACATAGAAGATGCACAAACTTCTTGCAATTCCGGCCGAATAGAAGGAGATATCTGCTCAAAACTTTCTGAGCTGGTGCAGACAGTGGAACCCGACATGCCTGCGTTGTTGTTTTCAGCCGGGCACTCTTTGGGCCGGCGCAGCACGCAGAAACACTTAGATTGCAGATAAGGGCTTTTTGACATTGACCGTGACCAATATTGAAGATGCACAAACGTCTTGCAATTCCGGCCGAACGAAAGAAGATATCTGCTCAAAACTTTCTGTGCAGATGCAGACAGTGGCACCCGACATGCCTGCGTTGTCGTTTTCAGCCGGGCACTCTTTGGGCCGGAGCAGCACGCAGAAACACCTAGATTGAAGATAAGCGCCTTTTTGTCATTGACCGCGACCAACATTGAAGATGCACAAACTTATTTCAATTCCGGCCGAACGGAAGGAGATATCTGCTCACAACTTTCTGTGCAGGTGCAGACAGTGGCACCCGACATGCCTGCGTTGTCGTTTACAGCCGGGCACTCTTTGTGCCGGCGCAGCACGCAAAAACACCTAGATTGCAGATAAGGGCTTTTTGACATTGACCGGGACCAATATTGAAGATGCACAAACGTCTTGCAATTCCGGCCGAACGGAAGAAGATATCTGCTCAAAACTTTCTGTGCAGGTGTAGACAGTGGCACTCGACATGCCTGCGTTGTCGTTTTCCGCCGGGCACTCTTTGGGCCGGCGCAGCACGCAGAAACACCTAGATTGAAGATAAGCGCCTTTTTGTCATTGACCGCGACCAACATTGAAGATGCACAAACGTCTTGCAATTCCGGCCGAATGGAAGGAGATATCTGCTCACAACTTTCTGTGCAGGTGCAGACAGTGGCACCCGACATGCCTGCGTTGTCGTTTTTCGCAGGGCACTCTTTGGGCCGGCGCAGCACGCAGAAACACCTAGATCGAAGATAAGCGCCTTTTGCCATTGACCGCGACGAACATAGAAGATGCACAAACTTCTTGCAATTCCGGCGGAATAGAAGGAGATATCTGCTCAAAACTTTCTGTGCAGGTGTAGACAGTGGAACTCGACATGCCTGCGTTGTCGTTTTCCGCCGGGCACTCTTTGGGCCGGCGCAGCACACAGAAACACCTAGATTGAAGATAAGCGCCTTTTGCCATTGACCGCGACGAACATAGAAGATGCACAAACTTCTTGCAATTCCGGCCGAATGGAAGGAGATATCTGCTCAAAACTTTCTGTGCAGGTGCAGACAGTGGCACCCGACATGCCTGCGTTGTCGTTTTCAGCCGGCCACTCTTTGGGCCGGAGCAGCAAGCAGAAACACCTAGATTGAAGATAAGCGTCTTTTTGTCATTGACCGCGACCAACATTGAAGATGCACAAACTTCTTGCAATTCCAGCCGAATGGAAGGAGATATCTGCTCAAAACTTTCTGTGCAGGTGCAGACAGTGGCACCCGACATGCCTGCGTTGTCGTTTTCAGCCGGCCACTCTTTGGGCCGGAGCAGCACGCAGAAACACCTAGATTGAAGATAAGCGTCTTTTTGTCATTGACCGCGACCAACATTGAAGATGCACAAACTTCTTTCAATTCCGGCCGAACGGAAGGAGATATCTGCTCACAACTTTCTGTGCAGGTGCAGACAGTGGCACCCGACATGCCTGCGTTGTCGTTTTCCGCCGGGCACTCTTTGGGCCGGCGCAGCACGCAGAAACACCTAGATTGAAGATAAGCGCCTTTTGCCATTGACCGCGACGAATATAGAAGATGCACAAACTTCTTGCAATTCCGGCCGAATGGAAGGAGATATCTGCTCAAAACTTTCTGTGCAGGTGCAGACAGTGGCACCCGACATGCCTGCGTTGTCGTTTTCAGCCGGGCACTCTTTGGGCCGGCGCAGCACGCAGAAACACCTAGATTGCAGATAAGGGCTTTTTGACATTGACCGTGACCAATATTGAAGATGCACAAACGTCTTGCAATTCCGGCCGAATGGAAGGAGATATCTGCTCACAACTTTCTGTGCAGATGCAGACAGTGGCACCCGACATGCCTGCGTTGTCGTTTTCCGCCGGGCACTCTTTGGGCCGGCGCAGCACGCAGAAACACCTAGATTGAAGATAAGCGCCTTTTGCCATTGACCGCGACGAACATAGAAGATGCACAAACTTCTTGCAATTCCGGCCGAATAGAAGGAGATATCTGCTCAAAACTTTCTGAGCTGGTGCAGACAGTGGAACCCGACATGCCTGCGTTGTTGTTTTCAGCCGGGCACTCTTTGGGCCGGCGCAGCACGCAGAAACACTTAGATTGCAGATAAGGGCTTTTTGACATTGACCGTGACCAATATTGAAGATGCACAAACGTCTTGCAATTCCGGCCGAACGAAAGAAGATATCTGCTCAAAACTTTCTGTGCAGGTGCAGACAGTGGCACCCGACATGCCTGTGTTGTCGTTTTCAGCCGGGCACTCTTTGGGCCGGAGCAGCACGCAGAAACACCTAGATTGAAGATAAGCGCCTTTTTGTCATTGACCGCGACCAACATTGAAGATGCACAAACTTATTTCAATTCCGGCCGAACGGAAGGAGATATCTGCTCACAACTTTCTGTGCAGGTGCAGACAGTGGCACCCGACATGCCTGGGTTGTCGTTTTCCGCCGGGCACTCTTTGGGCCGGCGCAGCACGCAGAAACACCTAGATTGAAGATAAGCGCCTTTTGCCATTGACCGCGACGAACATAGAAGATGCACAAACTTCTTGCAATTCCGGCCGAATGGAAGGAGATATCTGCTCAAAACTTTCTGTGCTGGTGCAGACAGTGGCACCCGACATGCCTGCGTTGTCGTTTTCAGCCGGGCACTCTTTGTGCCGGCGCAGCACGCAAAAACACCTAGATTGCAGATAAGGGCTTTTTGACATTGACCGGGACCAATATTGAAGATGCACAAACGTCTTGCAATTCCGGCCGAACGGAAGAAGATATCTGCTCAAAACTTTCTGTGCAGGTGTAGACAGTGGCACTCGACATGCCTGCGTTGTCGTTTTCCGCCGGGCGCTCTTTGGGCCGGCGCAGCACGCAGAAACACCTAGATTGCAGATAAGGGCTTTTTGACATTGACCGTGACCAATATTGAAGATGCACAAACGTCTTGCAATTCCGGCCGAATGGAAGGAGATATCTGCTCACAACTTTCTGTGCAGGTGCAGACAGTGGCACCCGACATGCCTGCGTTGTCGTTTTTCGCAGGGCACTCTTTGGGCCGGCGCAGCACGCAGAAACACCTAGATCGAAGATAAGCGCCTTTTGCCATTGACCGCGACGAACATAGAAGATGCACAAACTTCTTGCAATTCCGGCGGAATAGAAGGAGATATCTGCTCAAAACTTTCTGTGCAGGTGTAGACAGTGGAACTCGACATGCCTACGTTGTCGTTTTCCGCCGGGCACTCTTTGGGCCGGCGCAGCACACAGAAACACCTAGATTGAAGATAAGCGCCTTTTGCCATTGACCGCGACGAACATAGAAGATGCACAAACTTCTTGCAATTCCGGCCGAATGGAAGGAGATATCTGCTCAAAACTTTCTGTGCAGGTGCAGACAGTGGCACCCGACATGCCTGCGTTGTCGTTTTCAGCCGGCCACTCTTTGGGCCGGAGCAGCAAGCAGAAACACCTAGATTGAAGATAACCGTCTTTTTGTCATTGCCCGTGACCAACATTGAAGATGCACAAACTTCTTGCAATTCCGGCCGAATGGAAGGAGATATCTGCTCAAAACTTTCTGTGCAGGTGCAGACAGTGGCACCCGACATGCCTGCGTTGTCGTTTTCAGCCGGCCACTCTTTGGGCCGGAGCAGCACGCAGAAACACCTAGATTGAAGATAAGCGTCTTTTTGTCATTGACCGCGACCAACATTGAAGATGCACAAACTTCTTTCAATTCCGGCCGAATGGAAGGAGATATCTGCTCACAACTTTCTGTGCAGGTGCAGACAGTGGCACCCGACATGCCTTCGTTGTCGTTTTCCGCCGGGCACTCTTTGGGCCGGCGCAGCACGCAGAAACACCTAGATTGAAGATAAGCGCCTTTTGCCATTGACCGCGACGAACATAGAAGATGCACAAACTTCTTGCAATTCCGGCCGAATGGAAGGAGATATCTGCTCAAAACTTTCTGTGCAGGTGCAGACAGTGGCACCCGACATGCCTGCGTTGTCGTTTTCAGCCGGGCACTCTTTGGCCGGCGCAGCACGCAGAAACACCTAGATTGCAGATAAGGGCTTTTTGACATTGACCGTGACCAATATTGAAGATGCACAAACGTCTTGCAATTCCGGCCGAATGGAAGGAGATATCTGCTCAAAACTTTCTGTGCAGATGCAGACAGTGGCACCCGACATGCCTGCGTTGTTGTTTTCAGCCGGGCACTCTTTGGGCCGGCGCAGCACGCAGAAACACTTAGATTGCAGATAAGGGCTTTTTGACATTGACCGTGACCAATATTGAAGATGCACAAACGTCTTGCAATTCCGGCCGAATGGAAGGAGATATCTGCTCACAACTTTCTGTGCAGGTGCAGACAGTGGCACCCGACTTGCCTGCGTTGTCGTTTTCCGCCGGGCACTCTTTGGGCCGGCGCAGCACGCAGAAACACCTAGATTGAAGATAAGCGCCTTTTGCCATTGACCGCGACGAACATAGAAGATGCACAAACTTCTTGCAATTCCGGCCGAATAGAAGGAGATATCTGCTCAAAACTTTCTGAGCTGGTGCAGACAGTGGAACCCGACATGCCTGCGTTGTTGTTTTCTGTGGGCACTCTTTGGGCCGGCGCAGCACGCAGAAACACTTAGATTGCAGATAAGGGCTTTTTGACATTGACCGTGACCAATATTGAAGATGCACAAACGTCTTGCAATTCCGGCCGAACGAAAGAAGATATCTGCTCAAAACTTTCTGTGCAGGTGCAGACAGTGGCACCCGACATGCCTGCGTTGTCGTTTTCAGCCGGGCACTCTTTGGGCCGGAGCAGCACGCAGAAACACCTAGATTGAAGATAAGCGCCTTTTTGTCATTGACCGCGACCAACATTGAAGATGCACAAACTTATTTCAATTCCGGCCGAACGGAAGGAGATATCTGCTCACAACTTTCTGTGCAGGTGCAGACAGTGGCACCCGACATGCCTGGGTTGTCGTTTTCCGCCGGGCACTCTTTGGGCCGGCGCAGCACGCAGAAACACCTAGATTGAAGATAAGCGCCTTTTGCCATTGACCGCGACGAACATAGAAGATGCACAAACTTCTTGCAATTCCGGCCGAATGGAAGGAGATATCTGCTCAAAACTTTCTGTGCTGGTGCAGACAGTGGCACCCGACATGCCTGCGTTGTCGTTTTCAGCCGGGCACTCTTTGTGCCGGCGCAGCACGCAAAAACACCTAGATTGCAGATAAGGGCTTTTTGACATTGACCGGGACCAATATTGAAGATGCACAAACGTCTTGCAATTCCGGCCGAACGGAAGAAGATATCTGCTCAAAACTTTCTGTGCAGGTGTAGACAGTGGCACTCGACATGCCTGCGTTGTCGTTTTCCGCCGGGCACTCTTTGGGCCGGAGCAGCACGCAGAAACACCTAGATTGAAGATAAGCGCCTTTTGCCATTGACCGCGACGAACATAGAAGATGCACAAACTTCTTGCAATTCCGGCCGAATGGAAGGAGATATCTGCTCAAAACTTTCTGTGCAGGTGTAGACAGTGGCACCCGACATGCCTGCGTCGTCGTTTTCCGCCGAGCACTCTTTGGGCCGGAGCAGCACGCAGAAACACCTAGATTGAAGATAAGCGCCTTTTTGTCATTGACCGCGACCAACATTGAAGATGCACAAACGTCTTGCAATTCCGGCAGAATGGAAGGAGATATCTGCTCACAACTTTCTGTGCAGGTGCAGACAGTGGCACCCGACATGCCTGCGTTGTCGTTTTCCGCCGGGCACTCTTTGGGCCGGCGCAGCACGCAGAAACACCTAGATTGAAGATAAGCGCCTTTTGCCATTGACCGCGACGAACATAGAAGATGCACAAACTTCTTGCAATTCCGGCCGAATGGAAGGAGATATCTGCTCAAAACTTTCTGAGCTGGTGCAGACAGTGGAACCCGACATGCCTGCGTTGTTGTTTTCAGCCGGGCACTCTTTGGGCCGGCGCAGCACGCAGAAACACTTAGATTGCAGATAAGGGCTTTTTGACATTGACCGTGACCAATATTGAAGATGCACAAACGTCTTGCAATTCCGGCCGAACGAAAGAAGATATCTGCTCAAAACTTTCTGTGCAGATGCAGACAGTGGCACCCGACATGCCTGCGTTGTCGTTTTCAGCCGGGCACTCTTTGGGCCGGAGCAGCACGCAGAAACACCTAGATTGAAGATAAGCGCCTTTTTGTCATTGACCGCGACCAACATTGAAGATGCACAAACTTATTTCAATTCCGGCCGAACGGAAGGAGATATCTGCTCACAACTTTCTGTGCAGGTGCAGACAGTGGCACCCGACATGCCTGGGTTGTCGTTTTCCGCCGGGCACTCTTTGGGCCGGCGCAGCACGCAGAAACACCTAGATTGAAGATAAGCGCCTTTTGCCATTGACAGCGACGAACATAGAAGATGCACAAACTTCTTGCAATTCCGGCCGAATGGAAGGAGATATCTGCTCAAAACTTTCTGAGCTGGTGCAGACAGTGGAACCCGACATGCCTGCGTTGTTGTTTTCAGCCGGGCACTCTTTGGGCCGGCGCAGCACGCAGAAACACTTAGATTGCACATAAGGGCTTTTTGACATTGACCGTGACCAATATTGAAGATGCACAAACGTCTTGCAATTCCGGCCGAACGAAAGAAGATATCTGCTCAAAACTTTCTGTGCAGGTGCAGACAGTGGCACCCGACATGCCTGCGTTGTCGTTTTCAGCCGGGCACTCTTTGGGCCGGAGCAGCACGCAGAAACACCTAGATTGAAGATAAGCGCCTTTTTGTCATTGACCGCGACCAACATTGAAGATGCACAAACTTATTTCAATTCCGGCCGAACGGAAGGAGATATCTGCTCACAACTTTCTGTGCAGGTGCAGACAGTGGCACCCGACATGCCTGGGTTGTCGTTTTCAGCCGGGCACTCTTTGTGCCGGCGCAGCACGCAAAAACACCTAGATTGCAGATAAGGGCTTTTTGACATTGACCGGGACCAATATTGAAGATGCACAAACGTCTTGCAATTCCGGCCGAACGGAAGAAGATATCTGCTCAAAACTTTCTGTGCAGGTGCAGACAGTGGCACCCGACATGCCTGCGTTGTCATTTTCCGCCGGGCACTCTTTGGGCCGGAGCAGCACGCAGAAACACCTAGATTGAAGATAAGCGCCTTTTGCCATTGACCGCGATGAACATAGAAGATGCACAATCTTCTTTCAATTCCGGCAGAACGGAAGGAGATATCTGCTCAAAACTTTCTGTGCAGGTGCAGACAGTGGCACCCGACATGCCTGCGTTGTCGTTTTCCGCCGGGCACTCTTTGGGCCGGAGCAGCACGCAGAAACACCTAGATTGAAGATAAGCGCCTTTTGCCATTGACCGCGACGAACATAGAAGATGCACAAACTTCTTGCAATTCCGGCCGAATGGAAGGAGATATCTGCTCAAAACTTTCTGTGCTGGTGCAGACAGTGGCACCCGACATGCCTGCGTTGTCGTTTTCAGCCGGGCATTCTTTGGGCCGGCGCAGGACTTAGAAACACCTAGATTGCAGATAAGGGCTTTTGACATTGACCGCGACCAATATTGAAGATGCACAAACGTCTTGCAATTCCGGCCGAACGAAACAAGATATTTGCTCAAAACTTTCTGTGCAGGTGCAGACAGTGGCACCCGACATGCCTGCGTTGTCGTTTTCCGCCGGGCACTCTTTGGGCCGGCGCAGCACGCAGGAACACCTAAATTGAAGATAAGCGCCTTTTTGTCATTGACCGCGACCTACTTTGAAGATGCACAATCTTCTTGCAATTCCGGCCGAATGGAAGGAGATATCTGCTCAAAACTTTCTGTGCAGGTGTAGACAGTGGCACCCGACATGCCTGCGTTGTCGTTTTCCGCCGGGCACTCTGTGTACCGGAGCAGCACTCAGAAACACCTAGATTGAAGATAAGCGCCTTTTGCCATTGACCGCGACGAACATAGAAGATGCACAAACTTCTTGCAATTCCGGCCGAATGGAAGGAGATATCTGCTCAAAACTTTCTGTGCAGGTGTAGACAGTGGCACCCGACATGCCTGCGTTGTCGTTTTCCGCCGGGCACTCTTTGGGCCGGCGCAGCACGCAGAAACACCTAGATTGAAGATAAGCGCCTTTTGGCATTGACCGCGACGAACATAGAAGATGCACAAACTTCTTGCAATTCCGGCCGAATGGAAGGAGATATCTGCTCAAAACTTTCTGTGCAGGTGCAGACAGTGGCACCAGACATGCCTGCGTTGTCATTTTCAGTCGGGCACTCTTTGGGCCGGCGCAGCACGCAGAAACACCTAGATTGCAGATAATGGCATTTTGCCATTGACCGCGACCAACATAGAAGATGCACAAACTTCTTGCAATTCCGGCCGAATGGAAGGAGATATCTGCTCAAAACTTTCTGTGCTGGTGCAGATAGTGGCACCCGACATGCCTGCGTTGTCGTTTTCAGCCGGGCACTCTTTGGGCCAGCGTAGCACGCAGAAACACCTAGATTGCAGATAAGCGCCTTTTGCCATTGACCGCGACCAACATTGAAGATGCACAAACGTCTTGCAATTCCGGCCAAACGGAAGGAGATATCTGCTCAAAACTTTCTGTGCTGGTGCAGACAGTGGCACCCGACATGCCTGCGTTGTCGTTTTCAGCCGTGCACTCTTTGGGCCGGCGCAGCACGCAGAAACACCTAGATTGCAGATAAGGGCTTTTTGCCATTGACCGCGACCAACATTGAAGATGAACAAACTTCTTTCAATTCCGGCCGAATGGAAGGAGATATCTGCTCAAAACTTTCTGTGCTGGTGCAGACAGTGGCACCCGACATGCCCGCGCATTCGTTTTCAGCCGGGCACTCTTTGGGCCGGCGCAGCACGCAGAAACACCTAGATTGAAGATAAGCGCCTTTTGGCATTGACCGCGACGAACATTGTAGATGCACAAACTTCTTGCAATTCCGGCCGAATGGAAGGAGATATCTGCTCAAAACTTTCTGTGCAGGTGCAGACAGTGGCACCCGACATGCCTGCGTTGTCGTTTTCAGTCGGGCACTCTTTGGGCCGGCGCAGCACGCAGAAACACCTAGATTGCAGATAAGGGCTTTTTGCCATTGACCGCGACCAACATTGAAGATGCACAAACTTCTTGCAATTCTGGCCGAACGGAAGAAGATATCTGCTCAAAACTTTCTGTGCAGGTGCAGACAGTGGCACCCGACATGCCTGCGTTGTCGTTTTCAGCCGGGCACTCTTTGGGCTGGCGCAGCACGCAGAAACACTTAGATTGAAGATAAGTGCCTTTTGGCATTGACGGCGACGAACATTGAAGATGCACAAACTTCTTGCAATTCCGGCCGAATGGAAGGAGATATCTGCTCAAAACTTTCTGTGCAGGTGCAGACAGTGGCACCCGACATGTTTGCGTTGTCGTTTTCAGCCGGGCACTCTTTGGGCCGGCGCAGCACGCAGAAACACCTAGATTGCAAATAAGCGCCTTTTGGCATTGACCGCGACCAACATTGAAAATGAACAAACTTCTTTCAATTCCGGCCGAATGGAAGGAGATATCTGCTCAAAACTTTCTGTGCTGATGCAGACAGTGGCACCCGACAAGCCTGCGTTGTCGTTTTCAGCCGGGCACTCTTTGGGCCGGCGCAGCACGCAGAAACACCTATATTGCAGATAAGGGCCTTTTGCCATTGACCGCGACCAACATAGAAGATGCACAAACTTCTTGCAATTCCGGCCGAATGGAAGGAGATATCTGCTCAAAACTTTCTGTGCTGGTGCAGACAGTGGCACCCGACATGCCTGGGTTATTTTCATCCGGGCACTCTTTGGGCCGACGCAGCATGCAGAAACACCTAGATTGCAGAAAAGGGCCTTTTGCCATTGACCGCGACCAACATAGAAGATGCACAAACTTCTTGCAATTCCGGCCGAATGGAAGGAGATATCTGCTCAAAACTTTCTGTGCTGGTGCAGACAGTGGCACCCGACATGCCTGCGTTGTTATTTTCAGCCGGGCATTCTTTGGGCCAGCGCAGCACGCAGAAACACCTAGATTGCAGATAAGCGCCTTTTGTTATTGACCGCGACGAACATTGAAGATGCACAAACTTCTTGCAATTCCGGACGAACGAAAGGCGATATCTGCTCAAAACTTTCTGTGCCGTTGCAGACAGTGGCACCCGACATGCCTGCGTTGTCGTTTTCAGCCGGGCACTCTTTGGGCCAGCGCAGCACGCAGAAACACCTAGATTGCAGATAAGGGCCTTTTGCCATTGACCGCGACCAACATAGAAGATGCGCAAACTTCTTGCAATTCCGGCCGAACGGAAGGAGATATCTGCTCAAAACTTTCTGTGCTGGTGCAGACAGTGGCACCCGACATGCCTGCATTGTTATTTTCAGCCGGGCACTCTTTGGGCCGGCGCAGCACGCAAAAACACCTAGATTGCAGATAAGCGCCTTTTGCCATTGACCGCGACTAACATTGAAGATGCACAAACTTCTTGCAATTCCGGCCAAACGGAAGGAGATATCTGCTCAAAACTTTCTGTGCTGGTGCAGACAGTAACACCCGACATGCCTGCGTTGTCGTTTTCAGCCGGGCACTCTTTGGGCCGGCGCAGCATGCAGAAACACCTAGATTGCAGATAAGCGCCTTTTGCCATTGACCGCGACGAACAAGATTCTTTTTACAGCAACATCTGCCTGTTGTGAATGGTTTTTTCCACGCTTACCTGAACGTCTCTGACAGATATCACTGGCAGTGTGGCGACTGCTTTTGTAGTGGTGTCAGCCAACTCATTATTTTTGGCAAGTACCAGTCTTAGTATGGGCCCTAATTCTGACAATTCCCACCTCCATTGGCATTAGCAGCCCCTCCATGAGTGCTCCAACTCTTCTGCATCTTTGATTGGTCTGCCTGAAGAGGTGAGAAAAGTCTTCCAGATAAGTCTGTTAGCGGTTTTACCCCAGCCAAGTCTGTAAGCTCCAGTTAGTGCAGCCAACTCATTACCTTTTTGCCCTGGTAACCAGATAGAGTTGTTCAGTTCTTGACTACTTGGTGTCATGCTGCTGTCTCCTGTAACGTTAACTCTATACAGGCATTCATCATCATTATACACAGAGTTTGCAATCTTTTCTCCCCTCCTTCTCCCCACCTTAGAGCCAAAACATTCTCCAGCAGAGAGAAGTGGGAATGGATCCAAGGTTAAGAGTGTACCAGAGATAGAACAGCTTGTTACTACAAGGCCTCATGAGCACAAACAGAGGACTTCTTAAGAGACAGACAGGAAAAAAGGAGGGGGCTTCTCCTACAAGAGTGTCAAACAGAACAGAACAGTACCTATTAAGAATACATCATTAGCAAGAAGAGGCAAATGGTTAAATGACTAATCCAAGAATGATCAGTGACATACAATTAAATACAGATAGGGAATACTAAAATATTAACCCGATAACGACCATGGACGTCTATACTCGTCCAATGGCCGTTACCGGGGTATGACGCGGGCTCCCGACTCGAGCCCGCATCATACCGGCCAGCCCCCAGCTGATTCCTGTAGCTGGGGGCCGGCGTTAATAGCCGACATGCGGCAATCGCCGCGGCCGGCTATTAATCCTTTAGATCGCCGCTATCAAAGTTGACAGCGGCGTCTAAAGGTGCCTGTATTAAGTCCCTGGTGGTCCAGTGGGGTGTATCGCCCCTCCGCAGCACGATCGCGGGGGAGCGATTCACTACTGAGGTAGCCTGAGGGCTTACCTCTCCTGTTGCGGCGGCTCCGGTGCTCTGAATGATAAAGCCTGGCAGGGACAGGCTTTATCAATCGAGCGCAGAGCACGCAGATCATTGTGGTTTTATGAAGCCACAATGATCTGTATGAGGAATTTAATGATTCCTCCTAAAAGTCCCCTAAGGGGACTAAAAGTGTAAAAAAACAAAAAAGTTTAAAAAAGAGTTTAAAAACACACACATTAACCCCTTCCTTATTAAAAGTTTAAATCACCCCCCTTTTCCCAAATTCCATATTAAAAATATGTAACCATAATAAAAATAAACAAATATGGTATCGTCGCATGCGTAAATGTCTGAACTATAAAAATATATCATTAATCAAACCGCACGGTCAATGGCGTACACGCAAAAAAATTCCAAAGTACAAAATAGCGTATTTTTGGTCACTTTTCATACCATAAAAAAAGAAATAAAAAGCGATCAAGAAGTCCAATCAAAATAAAAATGGTACCGATTAAAACTTCATATCACGGCGCAAAAAATTATCCCTCAAACCACCCTGTACGTGGAAAAATAAAAAAGTTATCGGGGTCAGAAAAGGGCAATTTTAAATGTATAAATTTTCCTGCATGTAGTTATGATTTTTTCCAGAAGTAAGACGAAATCAAACCTATATATGTAGGGGATCATTTTAATCGTATGGACCTACAGAATAAAGATAAGGTGTCATTTTTACCGAAAAATGTACTGCCTAGAAACAGAAGCCCCCAAAATTAACAAAATGGTGTTTTTTCTTCAATTTTGTCGCACAATGATTTTTTTTTCCATTTCGCCATAAATGTTTGTGTAAAATGACTGATGTCATTCCAAAGTAGAATTGGTGGCGCAAAAAATAAGCCCTCATATGGATTTTTAGGTGCAAAATTTAAAGGGTTATGATTTTTAAAAGGTAAGGAGGGAAAAACGAAAGTGTAAAAACAGAAAAATGCTTGGTCCTTAAGGGGTTAAACAGATATCAAGACACAGGACCAGGATTACTAAACAAAAACATTGAACTTTATCTTTGGAGATCAGAAATCACAACCAAACAAAACTAATAGTGACACAAAGATATATATATATATATATATATATATATATAAATATATATACACACACAACCAAAGAATATAAATATATATATATATATATATATATATATATACACATATTCTATCTATCTATATATATATATATATATATATATGTATATATATATATATATATATATATTCAGACACAAAAGCTTATCAGTAGCCTTCTAAAACAGCCTCACTGAGAGATTATATTCCGCTTCATTCAACTAAAACATTGCATACTCCAGGATTTCCACTAATCCGGCAACTTTCACATTTACTAAAAAGCATTCACAAACTATCCCATAAGGTAAACACTTATTTTTTTTGTCTACAGTATGTGACGTACAAGCCCCTCCTCTTGGAATTTTTTGGCGATGGCTAGTCCCTGGACGCCATTTTTAGACCATAAAGGTATCATACCTCACATAAGAGGAGAAGAGAAAAAGAGTTTCATTTCACGTTCTCTACCATCACAAGACTCACTTAAAAATATAGCATGTTAGACACACCATGTCCTGCATACACAGTAGACAACACAACTTGAAAAAACAAACAACTTGTATGGAAATAACAAACATACACATATGGGGAGATTTATCAAAACCCGTGTAGAGGAAAAGCTGACTAGTTGCCCATAGCAACCAATCAGCATGCTTGTTTTAGTTCTCAGAGGCCTTTTCAAAAATGAAAATAGCAATCTGATTGGTTGCTATGGGCAACTAGTCATTTTTTCCCCTGCACAGGTTTGATAAATCTCCCCAATAGATTTCACAGAAAGCTTCTATTTTCTTCTTTTGTTTTAGTCAACTCAACTTGTCAACATTCTCATAACCTTCTGTCTTTCCAAATGCTGATTACTCAGTATTCCATCACTATTACATTCTGATTTCATTCTTAAAGTGTACCTCTCATCAAAAAAACTTTTGATATATTATAGATTAATGTATGCAGAATAACTTCACAATTGCATGTTATTAAAAAATATGCTTCTTTCTATTTAATTTTCCACTTTGAAGAAATGACCACTAGGGGTCTCCCTACCAGTCCTGGCAGCAAGCATTTCAGACTCATGCTGGAGTCCTAAACACTACGAGCTGCCAGTCTGCTTTGTTCACAAAGGAGAACACTCAGAGCTGCCAGCCTGCTTTGTTCACAGCCTGTTTTGCTGTGAACAAAGCAGGCTGGCAGCTCTGAGTGTTTAGGACTCCAGCATGAGTCAGAAATGCTTGCTGACAGGACTGATCGGGAAAAATACAATAGAAAGGAGCATATTTTTCATTAACATGCTATTGGAAAGTTATTCAACATTCATTAATCAAAAATATATCAAAAGTTTATTTGATGAGAGGTACCCTTTAACTCCGTACATCCCTTTAGTCCTGCTAGTTAAGGTCACGGGAACTATAAGGGCAGGGGAGTTGCCCTTTAAGGTGACCTAGCAAACGGCAGGTCAGTCATGAGTTTGAGCATCTCTTTTTGTCTAATGCTGACTGTCTTTGCCTGTTGTGTCCTGTGTGTCACCCCCCTCGTCAGCAATACATTTTCTGCAGTTCTTTTTTATGTGTCCAGAGTTGTCACAATAATAACAAATTGGGGGTCCTTGGGGCTTATCTCCTTTGTTATTCCGGCCCCCACCTTGGGATTTTACAGAGACATATGCTATTGTAGTCTTTCTAGAGGCTCCCCGTAGGTCAGGTTCTATCCCCTGGGCTTTCAGTTTTTCCCTTCTCTGGGGTCTTAGACCGTTCACAAAAGCACATACAAACAGTCTCTGTATTGCGTCACTGTTCATGTCCGAACCTTCTAGACTAGGGTAATAGTCAGATACAGTCTGGGTCGGGGTTTGAGTACCTACTATTACCGTCCCCCTTTCTCTCTGTCTTTGCGTACAGGAGTTTTTAAGAGAGGTAGTAAACGTCTGTCTGGAGGTCTCTATTTTCCATTTTTTCTTCTTATCATCATATGTCCAACCTTCCTCAACACATTGTGTGGAGGTACTGATCAGGCATCTGACTTGATAATCCCAATTGTGATCTTTCACTATGCCATTCTTTCTCTCTCTGAAATATTTTTCCAAACCTCTGGATTCAATTGGTCATTTTTTGGAACATGGAATTCCTTCAGTATTCTCCCGAGCTGGACTACTGCATCCTTGCTGTGTAACTCTTCAAGGATTGTTTTAAGAGCATGTATCTGGGGTTCTCAGTCTGCATTCTTGGACATTAGGATGGGTCACATCCTTAGCCGTCCGGTCCTAAGTAGCTTATTGGGGAAACCTCTTAAGGTGTCTTTCCCTCGTTGCCTTCCTCTTAGGCGACTAATAGGTTAAAAAGGCTCTCCTGGCCTTTTCCTGATTAGACATTAGCTAACTCATACTAGCCGTCCGGTCCTCGGTAGCTTATTGGGGAAACTTCGGATCTATTCCCTCGTAGCCATCCTCCTAGGCGACTAATATGCTATAAAAGGCTCCCCTGGCCTTTTATTAGACATTAGCTAACTCATACTAGCCATCCAGTCCTAAGTAGCTAATTGGGGAAAACCTCTTTCCCTTGTTGCCTTCTCCTTAGGCGACTAATATATTAACTCCTTGGGGACGAAGGGCGTATGCATACGCTCTCGCATCCCGTCACTTAAGGACGGAGGGCGTATCCATACTCCCTCGGCATTTCCGATCACTGCCGCTCGCCGGGCGGTGATCGGACCGGGATGCCTGCTGATATCTATCAGCAGGCATCCCGTGGCAATGCCTAGGGGGGTCCTGAGACTCCCCCATATCGGCGATCGCAGCAAATCGCAGGTCAATTCAGACCTGCGATTTGCCGCGATCCGGGCAAATCGGGTCACTGGTGACCCGATCTCCCGGAAAATATGACTAATCGGAGCTGTCAGAGACAGCTCCAACCAGCCTACAGCATAGGAGCGAGGTGGCAATGTTGCCACCCCCTCCTATTCCCTGCCACTGGCAGGAGGGGGGCGGGGGGTTACAGTTCATTTCCCCCCCGCTCTGCACACCGATCAAAGTCGGTACAGAGCGGGGGGGAATACGGGCGGAACACGGGCGGCGAGAGGCGGGGACATGGCCCGGCTTACCCGGACCTGCGGCGGCATCCCGGAGCAGCGACGGCAGGAGGAAGAGCGGCGGCCGGAAAGTGCGGCTGAGAAGGCTGCAGTGAAGATCGCGGTAAGTGATCTTCACTGTGGCCTTCTAAAAGCTGCAAAACTACAACTCCCAGCATGCCCAGACAGTCAAAGGCTTTCTGGGCATGCTGGGAGTTGTAGTTTTGCAACATCAGGAGGGTCACAGTTTGGAGACCACTGTGTAGTGGTCTCTAAACTGTGGTCCTCCAGATGTTGCAAAACTACAACTCCCAGCATGCGCTGACTGTCTGGGCATGCTGGGAGTTGTAGTTTTGCAACATCTGAAGTGGCAAAGTTTGGAGACCACTATATGGTGGTCTCCAAACTGTAGCCCTCCAGATGTTGCAAAACTACAACGCCCAGCATGCCCAGACAGTCAGGGATGCTGGGCGTGTAGTTGTGCAATATCTGGCCCATAGGCGTGCGCAGCCTATTGCATTAGGGTGTGCACCCTAAAGCACAAACTCACGCCGCGCGCGTGCATATATGTATATATATATATATATATATATATATATATATATACGCACACATACACACAGTTAGTATAGTTCCCCCACATTAGGTGCAGTATAGTCCCCCCACATTAGGTGCAGTATAAGTCCCGCCACATTAGGTGCAGTATAGTTCCCCCACATTAGGTGCAGTATAAGTCCCACCACATTAGGTTGGCAGTATAAGTCCCACCACATTAGGTTGGCAGTATAGTCCCCGCACATTAGGTTGGCAGTACAGTTCCCCCACATTAGGTTGGCAGTACAGGTCCCCCACATTAGGTTGGCAGTACAGTTCCCCCGCATTAGGTTGGCAGTACAGTTCCCCCACATTAGGTTGGCAGTACAGTTCCCCCACATTAGGTGCAGTTCAGTTCCCCCACATTAGGTGCCACCTAATGTGGGGGAACTGTACTGCACCTAATGTGGGGGAACTGTACTGCACCTAATGTGGGGGAACTATACTACACCTAATGAAGGGGAACTGTACTGCACCTAATGCGGGGGAACTGTACTGCACCTAATGCGGGGGAACTGTACTGCACCTAATGTGGGGGAACTGTACTGCACCTAATGTGGGGGAACTGTACTGCACCAGTACAGTTCCCCTACATTAAGTGCAGTACAGTTCCCCTACATTAAGTGCAGTACAGTTCCCCCACATTAGGTGTAGTACAGTTCCCCACATTATGTGCAGTACAGTTCCCCTACATTAGGTGCAGTATAGTTCCCCCACATTAGGTGCAGTATAGTTCCCCCACATTAGGTGCAGTATAGTTCCCCCACATTAGGTGCAGTATAGTTCCCCCACATTAGGTGCAGTATAGTTCCCCCACATTAGGTGCAGTATAGTTCCCCCACCTTAGGTGCAGTATAGTTCCCCCACATTAGGTGCAGTATAGTTCCCCTACATTAGGTGCAGTATAGTTCCCCCACATTAGTTGCAGTATAGTTCCCCCACATTAGGTGCAGTATAGTTCCCCCACATTAGGTGCAGTATAGTTCCCCCACATTAAGTGCAGTATAGTTCCCCCACATTAGGTGCAGTATAGCTCCCCAGATTAGGTGAAGTATAGTTCCCCACATTAGGTGCAGTATATCTTTCCACATTAGGTGCTGTACAGTTCCCCCACATTAGGTGCAGTATAGTTCCCCCACATTAGGTGCAGTATAGTTCCCCACATTAGGTGCAGTATATCTTTCCACATTAGGTGCAGTACAGTTTCCCCACATTAGGTGCAGATAGTTCCCCCACATTAGGTGCAGTATAGTTCCCCCACATTAGGTGCAGTATAGTTCCCCCACATTAGGTGCAGTATAGTTCCACCACATTAGGTGCAGTATAGTTCCCCCACATTTGGTGCAGTATAGTTCCCCCACATTAGGTGCAGTATAGCTCCCCACATTAGGTGCAGTATAGTTCCCCCACATTAGGTGCAGTATAGTTTCCCCCACATTAGGTGCAGTATAGTTTCCCCCACATTAGGTGCAGCATAGTTTCCCCCACATTAGGTGCAGTATACTTTGCCCCACATTAGGTGCAGTATAGTTTCCCCCACATTATGTGCAGTATAGTTTTCCCCACATTAGGTGCAGTATAGTTTCCCCCACATAGTTTCCCCCACACCAGCTCGTGTTGGTCACTTACCATTCCGGCCGGCGCGCGCGCGCATCCTCTTCCTTGAATCTCCGCTCCTCTGTTGCTATGGGCGCACACACGGGACGTCAATGAAAGTTAACACGGGGGCAGCTGTAGAAAGGTAACCGGGACATCCTTGTGTCCCGAAAAGATCTTTCGGGACACAGGGATGTCCCGAATGTGACGGGGGGGGGGGTCCTCTGCGGGCTGCTCATGGTGGCCTCGGATGCCTCCCTGGGCTTGATTAGGGTGTGCCTGGGCACACCCGGCACACCCCGTGCGCACGCCTATGATCTGGCCCTTCAGATGTTGCAGAACTACAACTCCCAGCATGCCTGGACAGTCTGGTCATGCTTGGAGTTGTAGTTTTGCAACATCTTGAGAGCTACAGTTTGGAGACCACTGTTCTTCCCCAGTTGTTGCATAACTACAACTCCTAGCATGCCCAGACTGTCCAGGCATGCTGGGAGTTGTAGTTCTGCAACATCTGAAGGGCCAGATATTGCAGAACTACACGCCCAGCATCCCTGACTGTACGGGCATGCTGGGAATTGTAGTTTTGCAACAGCTGTAGGCCCACTGGTTGGGAAACACTGAGCTAGAGTCTGTTTCCTAACTCAGTGATTCCAACCCGTGTGCCTCCAGCTGTTGCAAAACTACAACTCCCAGAGTGCACTGACAGGCCGTACATGCTGGGAGTTGTAGTCTTGCAACAGCTGGAGGCACATGGGTTGGAATCACTGAGCTAGAGTCTGTTTTCTAACTCAGTGGTTCCCCACCAATGTGCCTACAGCTGTTGCAAGACTACAACTCCCAGCATGTACGGTCTGTCAGTGCATTCTGGGAGTTGTCATTTTGCCACAGCTGAAGGTTTTGGGCGCCCCCCCCCCCATGTGAATGTACAGGGTACATTCACAAGGGCGGGTTTACAGTGGGTTTCCTTCACGGAAACTTACTGTGAACCCCTGCCTGTGTGAATGTACCCTAAAAACACTACACTACACTAACAAATAATATAAAGTAAAACACTACATATACACGTCGCCCGCCCCCCCAGCTGGAGGCACCCTGTGGGAGAAACTGCTGTAGAGTTTTGGTGGAGACAAGCCCCATCCTTGTAACCGGGTCCACCCCTACTGCAAATTCCTTATTCAGGCCTCAAATGCGCATGGCGCTCTCTCATTTCAGAGCCCTGTCGTATTTCAAGGCAACAGTTTAGGGCCACATATGGGGTATCTCCGTACCCGGGAGAAATTGCGTTACAAATTTTGGGGGGATTTTTCTCCCATTACCCTTTGTAGAAATGGTAAATTTGGGGGAAAAAACTGCACTTTAGTGAATTTTTTTTTTTTCATTTACACATCCGAATTTAACGAAAAGTCGTCAAACAACTGTGGTGTGTTAAGGCTCACCGGACCCCTGAGGGGTGTAGTTTCCAAAATAGCATGCTATGTTTTTTTTTTTTTTTTTTTGCTGTTCTGGCACCACAGGGGCTTCCTAAATGCGACATGCCCCCAAAAACCATTTCAGCAAAATTCACTCTCCAAAATCCAGTTGTCGCTCCTTCCCTTCTGAGCCCTCTACTGCGCCCGCCAAACACTTGACATACACATATGAGGTATTTCCTTACTCGAGAGAAATTGGGTTACAAATTTTGGGGGGCTTTTTCTCCTTTTTCCCCTTGTAAAATTTCAAAAACTGGGTCTACAAGAACATGCGAGTGTAAAAAATTAAGATTTTGAATTTTCTCCTTCACTTTGCTGCTATTCCTGTAAAACACCTAAAGGGTTAACACACTTACTGAATGTCATTTTGAATACTTTGAGGGGTGCAGTTTTTATAATGGGGTCATTTATGGGGTATTTCTAATATGAAGGCCCTTCAAATCCACTTCAAAACTGAACTGGCCCCTAAAAAATTCTGATTTTGAAAATTTTGTGAAAAATTGGAAAATTGCTTCTGAACTTTGAAGCCCTCTGATGTCTTCCAAAAGTAAAAACATGTCAACTTTATGATGGAAACATAAAGTAGACATATTGTATATGTGAATCAAAATATTATTTATTTAGAATGTTTATTTTACTTACAAGCAGAGAGCTTCAAAGTTAGAAAAATGCAAAATTTTCTATTTTTTCATCAAATTTTGGAATTTTTCACCAAGAAATGATGCAAGTAACGACAAAAAATTACCACTAACATAAAGTAGAATATGTCACGAAAAAACAATCTCGGAATCAGAATGAAAAGTAAAAGCATCCCAGAGTTATTAATGCTTAAAGTGACAGTGGTCAGAATTGCAAAAAATGCTCCCGTCCTTAGGGTTATAATGGGCTTCGTCCCCAAGGAGTTAAAAGGCTCTCCTGGACTTTTCCTGTGATGCATGACAATTCTGTATCCTATCCACAAAGCGAATAGACAAATGCAACCAATAGCAATAACTGTCATCCACATCACTCTTATAGGGTCAGTCTAGATGTGTTTTACCACACCTTATTCCCCCCAGACTACACAGGCTTATCACACGAATCCGGTCCTGGACTTATGATTTATTCCAGGCTCATGCTAACAGCCAGATAATGGTTTATGTGTTAATATGGGATTTAAGCATAATCTGTGACCCCATTAGATGCTTTCAAAGATCAGTTTGGCAATACCCTCATAAAATCACATACCATCCTCTCTTGGCTCATACATTCATTCCATGTCTCCTTGCGGAGTAACAGTGTACTTATGCAACCGACAGATGGTATATTGGTTCCTTGTCTATTCAAATAGACCTACTATCACAGAAGTTTAGCTATTCTAAAACCCAGTCTAAGTGCAGGACCCACAGCCACAGATCTCAGGAGGGCACAGATGTAAGAAAATAAAGCTTTTCTTACCTGGCCAGGTTTTTTCAATCTGTGGTTTCCGGAGGCCCGAGCCGTAGTGGTCCCGCACTTTAACTGAGATGCTCCTTGTATCAGCAGGTCCGAGTTCGGGGCGCCAAATAATGTTAGGTTTGACCCCAAAGGTCGAGACGTCTTCTGTCGGTGGATTCCCAATTAGTGCATGAAAAGCTTGTAAGGGGCTGCAGTCACCCTACTTTCTTTCCAACGCCACCCTACCACTCAAATCAAGACACAGACACAAGTGCTGTGACTAAGCCAAGGGCAGTTAAAAAAACTGACCCTCTTCTCAAGTGGAAATGTAAAGTGTATGTTCACAAATGCCAGAAGCCTAGCAAATAAAATTGGGAAGATTATGGCCTTGATACTGGAGTAACATATTGATATAGTTGGGGTCACTGAGACATGGCTGGACTCCTCGCATGACTGGGCTGTCAATCTGCAGAGGTTTACATTGTTTCGCAAGGATAGAATGAACAGGAAAGGTGGTGGAGTCTGTCTGTATGTAAGAAGTGGTATGAAAGTCAGTGTGAACAATGCCATAGTGTGTGATGATTCTGAGGATGTGGAATCCCTGTGGGTAGAATTACAAAAGGAGGGAAATACTGAAAAAATAATACTTGGGGTAATCTACAGACCCCCTAATATCACTGAAGAGATAGAAGGTCGGCTGCATAAACAAATAGAGAGGGCCGCCTGGGTAGGTACAGTGGTAATAATGGGAGATTTTAACTATCCAGATATAGATTGGGGTCGGGGGTTGGTTAAAACTACAAAGGGGCAACAATTCCTAAATTTATTGCAGGATAATTTTATGGGCCAGTTTGTGGAGGACCCAATAAGAAGTGATGCCTTGTTGGATCTGATCATTTCCAACAACGCAGAGCTGGTTGGTAATGTAACAGTGCGGGAAAACCTTGGTAATAGCGACCACAATATAGTTACTTTTGACTTAAAATGTAGAAAACAAAGACAGGCGGGGAAGGCAAAAACATATAACTTTAAAAAGGCAAACTTCCCTGGGCTGAGAGCTGCACTACAGGACATAGACTGGGGGAGGTGTTCTCAAATACTGATACAGAAGGTAAATGGGACATCTTTAAATCAACTCTAAATAACTATACAGCTAAATATATACCAAAGGGGAACAAATATAAACGATTAAAACGAAATCCTACATGGCTGACAAATGATGTTAAAAGAGCAATAAACAACAAAAAAAATAGTCTTCAAAAAATTCAAATCTGATGGGTCAGCTATAACATTTAAACAGTACAAAGAGCTTAATAAAATCTGTAAAAATGTAATAAAAACAGCAAAAATTCAAAATGAGAGACAGGTGGCCAAAGAAAGCAAAACTAATTCTAAATATTTTTTTAGATATATAAATGCAAAAAAAACAAGGAAAGAGCATGTAGGACCCCTTAATAATGATAATGGGGAGGTTGTCACGGGCGATCAAGAGAAGGCGGAGCTACTGAATGGGTTCTTTAGTTCTGTATATACTAAGGAAGAAGGAGGAGCTGACATTGGACAGGTCAGTGCTGGTAATACATCATGTAATGTACTGAACAGGCTTAATGTAGAGATGGAACAAGGTAAGTTAAGTAATTTAAATGTAAGCAAATCTCCAGGGCCAGATGGATTGCACCCAAGAGTTCTTAGAGAACTAAGTTCAGTAATATCTGTACCCCTGTTCATGATATTTAGAGATTCACTGGTGTCTGGTATTGTGCGAATGTGGTGCCAATCTTCAAAAAGGGCTCTAGGTCTTTGCCAGGAAACTATAGACCGGTAAGTTTAACGTGCATTGTGGCTAAATTGTTTGAAGGACTTATAAGGGATTACATACAGGAATACATAAGGGATAATTGTATTATAAGTGATAACCAGCATGGGTTTACTAAGGATAGAAGTTGTCAAACCAATCTAATTTGCTTTTATGAAGAGGTGAGTAGAAGCCTTGACAGAGGAATGGCTGTGGATATAGTGTTTCTGGATTTTGCTAAAGCGTTTGATACTGTCCCTCATAGACATCTGACAGGTAAGTTAAGGTCTTTGGGTTTGGAAATTTTAGTTTGTAACTGGATTGAACACTGGCTCATGGATCGTACCAAGAGAGTGGTGGTCAATGATTCCTACTCTGATTGGTCCCCGGTTATTAGTGGTGTGCCCCAAGGGACCGCTGTTGTTTAATTTATTTATCAATGATATAGAGGATGGCATTAACAGCTCTGTTTCTATCTTTGCAGATGACACCAAGCTTTGTAGCACGGTACAGTCTACACAGGATGTATATAGGTTACAAGATGACTTGGATAGACTAAGTGTCTGGGCATCCACTTGGCAAATGAGGTTCAATGTGGATAAATGTAAAGTTATGCATCTGGGTACTAATAACAGGCATGCGTCGTATGTCTTAGGGGGGGATAAAACTGGCAGAGTCACTGGCAGAGAAGGATCTGGGTGTACTTGTAGATAACAGACTTCAGAATAGCATGCAATGTCAGGCTGCTGCTTCCAAAGCCAGCAGGATATTGTCATGTATAAAAAGAGGCATGGACTCGAGGGACAGGGACATAATACTCCCCCTTTATAAAGCATTGGTACGGCCTCACCTGGAATATGCTGTTCAGTTTTGGGCACCAGCCCATAAAAGGGACATTGTGGAGCTGGAAAGGGTGCAGAGATGCGCGACTGAAATTATATGGGGCATGGAACATCTTAGCTATGAGGAGCGATTAAAGGAGTTACAATTGTTTAGTCTTGAGAAGAGACGTTTAAGGGGGGATATGATAAATGAATATAAGTATAAGAAAAACTGTTTCATGTTAACCCCCCCCCCCCCCCCCAAAAGGACGAGGGGGCACTCCCTCCGTCTGGAGAAGAAAAAGTTTAGTCTAAAGGGGTGACACGCCTTCTTTACCATGAGAACTGTGAACTTATGGAACAGTCTACCTCAGGAACTTGTCACAGCAGGAAAAATTAACAGCTTTAAAACAGGATTAGATACATTCCTGGAACAAAATAACATTAATGCTTATGAAGAAATATAAAATCCCATCCCTTCCCCAATATCGCGCCACAGCCCTACCCTTCAATTCCCTGGTTGAACTTGATGGACGTATGTCTTTTTTCAACCGTACTAACTATGTAACTATGTATTTTCTTATATACCTGATTTTCAATATAACATGCGCAGTAAACCTTACATTGTATGAAACACAGGAAACCATAAATCATTTGCATAGTCAGCAGAAAGTTGGACACAAAAAAAAACATAGCTAAGCTAAAATATAATGAACCATTGTTTCAAGGACACATCTGTGGTAGAAAAAGATAAAAGTTCTGCATCCTGTGTTCTGTAGCCTTGAAGATAAGACACCAATCGTCTCTAGTCTATAATTTCAGGAATTATGTAGAAAAACAAGAATGATAGAATACAGTCACTTAGACCGAGAATATGGAGTCTTTGAACACAAAAATGGAGTCTCCTCTACCCAATTCTATCAGTCATTAACCCCTTAAGGACGCAGCCCTTTTTCACCTTAAGGACTGAGCCCTTTTTCGCTATTCTGACCACCGTCGCTTTACGCATTGATAACTCAAAAACGCTTTTACCGAATAATCTGATTCTGAGATTTTTTTTCTACTTTATTTTGGGGGTAAATTTCCGGCGTTACTTGCATCCTTTTTTGGTCCAAAATTTCATGAAAATTTAGAAAATTTTGCATTTTTCTAACTTTGAAGCTCTAAATTTTATTTTCATTCACAAATACAGTATGTCCACTTTATGTTGGCATCATAAAATGGACATATTTTTACTTTTTGAAAAAATTAGAGGGCTTCAAAGTAGAGCAGCAATTTTCAAAAATTTCATGAAAATTGCAAAATCTGAAGGGACAGATGTTACAGAACTACAACTCCCAGCATGCCTGGGCAGCCTAGGCATGCTGTGAGTTGTAGTTGGGCAACATCTGGAGTGCTACCGTTTGGGCACCACTGTAACAGTGGCCTCTGGGCATGCTGGGACTTGCAGTTTGGCACCCACTAGGAAGGGCAGCAGTAAATATCGCTTACTGCCCCCTTCCTAACCCCCCCCCCCCGCCAACCGTCATTTCCCTACCTACACCTGTCTCCAGCGACGATCTGCAGTCCCTACGCATCTTCTCCTCCAGATACCGGCCTCCAGCTCCTCCCCACGTTCCCCACGACATCCAGGGGTGGGCATGATGGGGGTTGCCATGGCAACCCACTGTCCTGCGCTGCCATTGGTCAGAATCAGTTCTAACCAATGGCAGGGGATAGGAGGAGATCGCAGCACTGCGACCTTGCTCCTATTCCTCAGGATGATCAGGGGTGTCACTGACAGCTCCAATCATCCCTATTTTCCGGGTGATCGGGTCACCAGAAACCAGATCAGCCCAGAATAGGAGAAAATCGCATTTCTGAATTGACATGCGATTTTCTGCGACCGCCGACATGGGGGGTCTCAGGACCCCCCTCGGCGATGTGCCGGGATGCCTGCTGAATGATTTCAGCAGGCATCCCGGTCCGGTCCCCAACCGGCTAGTGGCAGGGACCGGAATTCCCACAGGCATATGCATACGCCCCACGTCCTTAAGGACTCGGGATGCAGGGCGTATGCATACGCCCGCATCCTCAAGAGGTTAACTGGGTGAACCAAACACCGTATTTTACGCTCCCTCTCCTTCTCACGCAACTGCAGCAGCTGCATTTGTAAAATTGGCATAATAAACATCTTAGAAATAGAGATAATGGAAGAAAAAGCACGAGTCACAAAACACACTGCTCTCTTTTCTCCCTCCAACCTAGAAAGGCAAGCCAACACTTTTCCATGGGATTTCCAGAAAACAAGGCAAAGTTTATTGGAAAATAGAGAGACAATTTACAACCGTATAAAGTTTTTTTTATTTAAAAACGTATGCAACCATATTAAACCGTACTTCATTTTTCAAACCGTTTACGGTTGGACACCGTATATGGGTTGATTTTGGAGCACATGTTTTAATACAGTTTAATCCGTTTTTTGTCAATCCGGTTTTTGGGAAAAACCTGATACAGGAACTGGATTGCAAAAACATGGTGTGCATGCGCCCTAAGGTAATAGGTACCTCACCCAGGACCATGTCACAGCCATAAAGGAGATTCCTCTGCCTCAGGGGCCAAAAGCACTCCACGCATTCCTGGGGCTCATCTCCAACTGCATGGATGCCAGAAGCCTCTCTCCTGATGCAACCTCTGTACGATGCTTTCAAGACAGATCCTTTCAACCTCTCAGCAGAAGCCCAGTCCAACTTTATTGTTCTCAAACACTAGGAATACCAGACTATAACAAGACCTTCAAGTTGTTTGTTTCCGAACGACAAGGCCATGCCACTGGAGTCCTCACGCAATCTCATGGCAACAAGCTCCGGCCCATCGGATATTTCTCTTCTCGCTTGGACCCAGTGGCCAGAGGTGGTCCATCTTGCCTCAGAGCCGTCTTTGCGGCCAAAGCCCTCTTGGACAAGACCTTGGACCTAGTACTCGGAAATCATCTAGTCCTTTTGGCCCCCCATGACATTGCTTCTATCCTCAACCATACCCAACCCAAGCACCTCTCCTCTGCCAGACATCTCCTTCTCCAGTGTTCCCTCCTCATCCCTGACAATGTTACCCTCCAGCACTGCAACATGCTCTACCTTTCCACCCTCCTCCCAACTCCCGAGGGGGTGCTGACACAAATTATGAGGACACCTCAACTTATAAACACGACTGCTTTGAGGTAATGAAACAAGAAATATCACACCACCCTACTGTGTCAGATAAGCCACTGGAAAACCCAGACCTCACAATCTTTGTAGATGGCTCCAGATATGCTGATAGCCAAGGACATTATCACACCGGATATACAGTCACCACGGAAAACGTGGTTCTCCAAGCCCAGGAGTTGCCACCGGCCAAGTCAGCTCAAGAGGCCAAACTCCAAGCCCTGACTTCAGCATTCAAACTGGCCCAGGACAAGACAGCCAACATCTACATTTGATTTCCATGACTTTGGGGTCATCTGGAAGGCCTGCGGTTTCCTGACCGCTGCTGGGACACCTGTGAAACACTAAGAGGCCATCAGTGGATTAATGGATGCACTCCTCTTGCCGTCCCGAGTGGCCATACTCAAGGTGAAGGCCCATGGAAAATTTTACTCAGCAGAAGCAAGGGGTAATTACCTGGCCGATCAGGCAGCCAAACAGGCTGCCTCAGGTACATCGAGAGTTTAAAGATGGGTGGAAGTCACACCAGCCCCGAAACCACCCGGTTAATAAGAAATATCTACAGGAGCTGCAAGCAGGAGCCAGTGATGAACAGTGAGAAAAGAAAGGAGCAAAACCTAATGAGTATAGCCAATATGAAGTAGACAGGAGACCTTGTATACCAGGCTGCTTGTACCCAGCAATGGTTCAGTGGACACATGGTCCAGCCAAAATGTCTAAAACATTGATGATGCACTAATACAGAGGTATTATGTGGCATCCAGCATCTCTTCCTTCACCGACAGATACTGCAAGTCCTGTGCCAACTGTGCAAGATGTAACCCCAGAAGGACTGAGAAGGTAACCCGAAAACACCTGGCAAAACCCTTGTACCCATTCCAAAGGATTCAGATCGACCACATCCAGATGTCCAAGAGTGGCAGGTTTGAATATGCCTTGGTGATAGTGAACATGTTCTCAGGGTGGCCACAAGCCTATCAAGTGACTAATATGATGTCAAAAACAACAGCAAAGAAACTACTAAATGAGGTGGTATGCAGATTCGAGGGTTCCAGAGGTGATTGAAAGTGAACAAGGACCAGCCTTCACCGACAATGTGACCAAAGTTGTGTGGTATACATTGGGAGTGGACTTGGTTTTTCACACCCTATCATCCTCAGAGCAGTGGGAAGGTGGAAAGACTAAATGGAACCCTGAAAACACACTGAACTCGGAAGTGTCCGGGCAGTGGAAGGATCCTCATGCGCAGGTTTGGAAGTTATTCAAACAGATAGGTAAGTTATTTATTGGCTACAGGATAGCGTACTACAATCAATTAACCAGTTAGGGATGTTATCCCGAAACGTAAACCACCCTCAGGAAGAGGAGGTGTAATATGATTGGTGGAAGGGGGAAACGGGAATTGAGGACATTTAAACCCTGTAATCCAGACAACAGTGCCATTTCGCACCTCGACCCTTGGTAAAGCCAGTTACGGCAGGCGAAACGTCGGTGAGGGTGTCAGTGTGTAATGTTTTAAACAGCAACATTTGGATCAGAAATATCAGATAAATAATTAGGTTGGATGTAATAATAAGCATCCTGAGTGAAGCATTGGCTGGGAGCTACGTATCCAACCAGAATGTAAATGGGAATGGGTGTTATGCCTAACCCTCCACTGATCCAGTGTTTGTGTTTTTAATGCACATAATATTTTTGGTTTCTCACAAGTTTAATTATTTTAAAAAGTAAAACAATAAAGAGAAGTTTTAATGATTATAGGGTTCCATAGTTTGGGAAATTGTCAGGATTCGGCAGGCTGGTGGTGGATCTTCTGTGTCAGTGAGGGATTGGCGTGGACCGTACTGGAGGATCGGTTCTAAGTTGCTACTGGTTTTCACCAGAGCCCGCCGCAGAGCGGGATGGTCTTGCTGCGGCGGTAGCAACCAGGTCGTGTCCTCCGGTAGCGGCTCAACCTCACTGACTGCTGAGACAGGCGTAGTACAAAGGAGAAGGCAGAAGCGTGGTCGGACGTAGCAAAGGTCAGGGCAGGCAGCAAGGTTCAAAGGCGAGAGGACAATAGCAACGGTACGGCAACGGGCAAGGCAAAACACAACTGTAGGGAACGCTTTCAAAATGGCACTAGGCACAAAGATCCGGCAAGGGCAGGAAGGGGAAGAGCTCTTAAATAGGCAGGGACAAAGTGGGGGAATCAGGAACCAGCGCATCAATTGTTGGTGCGCTGGGCCTTTAAATCTACCATAAACGGCGCGCATGCGCCCTGGAGAGCGGGGCCGCGTGAGCCGGAATGCCGAGGATTGGGGCGCAACGTGCTGGAGCGCAGGTGAGAAGGAGGGGGATGCGGCACGTGAGCGGTGGCCAGCTGCCAGGCGAGCCACGTCCCCTGGACAGTAGGACCCGCGCTCCCGGTCGGTGTCTCTGACCTGGAGGCGCCAGGGACCGGGGGCAACGGAGGTAGGCAGCGGGCGCTCCGATCCGGAGGCGGGGATCGGAGCGCTCGCTGTAACAGAAATTAGTCCTGTGAGGGCAAAAGCCTGAATGGGAAATTGAGATATGGTATCCCGGGGAGATCCCTTATTTGTAATCTGTAATCCAAAGAGAAACAGCACTCCCTTGAGCTCAATATCCGCAGCATATAAATCCGCAGCACACAGGTCCAATATGGTGAAAAAGAAAAAACTTTATTCCATCATGTGAATGTCATACAGCGACGTTTCTGCCTTTCTCAAGCTCATACAAGTGTTCCAAATCACCCATTTTATAATGGCAACAATTACAAAGTCAATTACAAAAAAATCAGTGAAAAGCATAAAATACACAAAGTAAGGTATACATCATACAATCCATAGTATACATAAATACGTGCTCATTATAACCATATATAATATTCACCTACATAGTGAAGTGATAACACATCGTTCTATTATATCCTTAATAAGGTTCTGATTGCAGTCTCAGAACATATGTGCACGTGTATTAAAAACAATTAAAATCAATACTTGCAGGCTATAAGGGAATTCCCACTCACCACTATGTATATGTAAATCAGCGTGGAGGTATCCTACGGCGCATATGCGCAGGAAATGTGTAGTTTCAGAACGAGGGTTGGGAGTGCAGAAGTTGCCATAGGTATACCAGACGCTGCATTCCACTCATGGACGTCACGCTGCGCATGCGCACGGCCCGGCCATGATTTTCATGTGGTCAGCGCCGGCATCACCATGGCAACTCAGCTTCACCAATATACAGAAGGTAATTCTTAACAAAAAATAGATAAATACAATAAAGAGTGACAAATAATAAAAGAAAAATAATAAAATCAGGACCGCCTGGATTTGAACTCACAGTATTTCGGGTGGCACCTCGTTCATTCACTCCTCTCCTTCTGCTCTGTGCTATTCAGGAAACCACAGTCAGGCTCTATGAAGTGTCCAGCCTTGGTTCACATGTGGTCCTGTCCATGCCGAAATCCATAGTCTTCAGCAAGTCCTGGCCACTAGTGTGCACAGAGCCCTACAGAGAATTGGAGATTAAACCCATATCTAGGGATAATATTGCACTCAGTACATCGGCTTATGTCCACAAATCAAATAAAGTCATAATGAATAAATGATGTAAAAGTAAAATAAAAATAATAATTAAAAATTAAAAATGAAATAACATAATAAAAATTAAATAAAAATTTAAAATAAAATAAAAAAATAAAAAGATAAAAAATGAAAAATGATTTTTAAAGAATAAGATTGAAGGTGAGAAAAATGAAAGTAATCCAATAGTCAGAGGCTACTGATGATATTCGTGAGGTGCACTCCCATATCCCCTCTGAAACATATACACATGCAAAAAATATGAATAATAATCATAATTTATTAGATCAAAACAATTGTGTTCAGTGAGTGACAAAGTATTCCCATATGGCCTCTGCAAGACAAAGGAAGAGAGAAAGATTATTAGTTATTATGTCTTTAACAGTAAAGATGTAAATAGCACACTTGTAATAACCACTCTGATGCTGGTTAGTCCCCACCCTCAGGCTGAAGCATAGGGTACCTCATCTCCCAACCACCCTCTGTGGTGTTTTAAATTTAACGTTCAATCCAGATGGTTTTAAGGTGTTCAGATCATAGATCCATTTCAGTTCCAGTCTCTTGAGTCGGCCCTGTCTATCCCCACCTCGTCTCATGGGTGGCACATGGTCAATGACCATGAACCTCAGGTCTCTCTCACCATGGTTCAGTTCAGTGAAATGTTTAGATACTGGGAGATCCAGTTTCTTTTTGCGAATCGTATATCTGTGTTGATTCAGTCTTGTCTTGAGGTCCCATGTGGTCTCCCCAACATACAGGAGACCACATGGGCACCACAAGACATAGACCACATGAGATGTGTTACATGTTAGGTAATATCTGATTGGCTAAGATTTTCCCGTGGCCAGATGTGTGAATCTCTCACCTTTACACATCAGGCCACAGTTAGTGCATGACCTACATGGGAAATTTCCTTTTCTGATTGTAGTAAGATATTGTTGACTGTCACTTTTTCTCAAAGAAATGTCAGCCCTCACCAACTTGTCCTTAAGGTTAGCTGAACGCCTATATGACATGGTTGGTGGGGATCTAAATTCAGGGATATTTGTGTGGCCCTCCAATATGTGCCAGTGCTTGCGGATGACTTTACCAATCTCTGGGGATATCTCACTATATGTAGTTACAAAGGTCAGGCAGGGATCCCTGTGTGGTTTGACCTGTCCCACAAATAGACCTCTGTCTTGTACATTAATTCTAGATATTTGTTTGTCAATGAGTTTCTGCGGATAACCCCTCTCTCTGAAATTGGCTACCATTTATTCCAGCGCTTTCTCAAATTTCTCATCAGTGTCCGTGATCCTCCTTGCCCTCAGTAGTTGACTATAGGGCAAGGAGTTCACCATCGGTCTAGGATGGCAACTTTCAAATTTTAACAGTGTATTACAGTCTGTGTCTTTTGTGTATAGGTCAGTTGACAACCGTCCATTGGAATATAGTGACTTTTACATCCAAAAAGCTCACCGTTTCTGTCGAGTGGGTCAGTGTAAAGTGTATTCCTGTGTCCCTGCTGTTAAGGTATTCCTGAAACAATAGTAATTCAGTTAATCCACCAGTCCAAATAAGAAACACATCATCTATGTATCTTCCCCACTCCAGGATATATCCGGAGTGGTGGGATACATAGACGTGACAGTCCTCAAATCTTGACATAAAGATATTTGTGTACGTCGGCGCAACGTTACTACCCATAGCGGTCCCCCGCTTCTGTAAATAAAATTTGTTATTAAATAGAAAATAGTTGTTTTCCAGTATTATTGTCAGTAGGGAAACCAAAAAATCAATCTTCACCTCCGAAAATCCTGCTTGGTGTAGATAAGTGGATGCAGCCTCTACACCCCCATCATGCTGGATGGAGGTGTAGAGGCTCACCACATCAAACGATGCAATAATCGTTCCCTCTGGTATTTGAATAGTCTAAATTTTTTGTAAAAAGTCAGCTGTGTCTCTGATATAAGATCTCGCCTTTACTGCAAACGGTCTCAAAACTTTGTCAAGAAAAACAGAAATCTTCGAAGTAATCGAGTTCCTGCCTGAGACAATTGGACGAATGGGTGGATTCACCCGGTCTTTGTGAATCTTAGGTAACAGATATAGCAACGGTGTTGCTGGAAACAGGACTATCAAAAATTTCTGAATCTCTTCATCAATCAATCTGGCACCCAGACCCCTCTCAATAACCACATTAATCTTTTTCTCAATCGCAAACTTTGGGTCACCTGATAAACATTGGTACACTTCTGTATCATTAAGTTGCCTGTAGGCCTCCTGAATATAAAGTTCCCTGTCCATGACCACGACCTTTATCGGCCGGCTTGATGACCAGGTCGTGGTCATGGACAAGGGACTTAAGAGAGTTAATTTCTCCACTGGTCATGTTGGGGTGTTTTAATCTTGCATAGTCACATTTTAGTTTTACAATATCCCTTTTTACACATTCTACAAAAGACTCAATAGCATGAGAATCCACGTTAGGTGTAAAGTCGCTTACATTTCTGAGTCCATATTCCTTCAAACTCATCGCTGTATCACTGGGGGAGCAAGAGGAGACAGTTACTTGATTATCAACAGGGGTACTCTTGTTTGAAAAACACACTCTTAATTTCAGTTTTCTCACAAACTGCGCAAAGTCAATTTCAAACTGGAACCAGTCCATTCCCATACTAGGGCAAAAAGTTAACCCTTTACTTAATACTTGCTCTTGTTCCATAGATAGCTCTTTTGAAGAAATATTCACAATATTGGTTACTTCTTTCGTGATCCCTTGTGTTGTACACCCCTGTTTGTGCGGCTCCTTGTTTTTGTTCCCTCTGTTGTGCTTCCTGCCACTCCTCCTGTATCCTCCTCTTGAAAATTTCGAACCCCTAAAAAAGACTGGTTACGGGTATTATCCACACTTCCTCTCTCTCTTCCTCTAGGGGTCTGTTTTTTGTAAAGTTGGTGTCATCCGTGAAATTTCTGCGTTTATTTTTCCTCCAGTTGGTAGAGACTGCACCCCAATTATACACCTTGCCATTTGAATAGTCCTGTATATCCCTGTGCCACTTCTTTTTCTTGGTTTCCTCCAATTCATTTCTAAATTTACTCAGGAAATCATTCTGTTTAGTCAAAAAAAGTTGTAAATCCTCTTCAGATAATATATTCCTCAAAGTAGACTCATACCCATCTACCACTCCTTTTACATTAATTAGATCTTGCTGCAAAAATTCTATCTGAAGCAATCTCAGATCAAACGCATATTTGTTTGATATCGCTTCAAATTTAATCCGATAGTCACTATCATTTACGTAAGCGTTATCCTTAGGATGAGACCTCATTCCCCTGGGGATGCGCTGGGCCTTATGGTATTCTGCCATCATAGTAAGGTGTAATTGTAAATTCATTAATTTTTTAGTTGCAAATTCATCATTTCTCTGTACATTTACACTTGAGGGTGTGTGTAGGAAGGTGGTGTCCTCTGCTACACTCCCCAGGATATGGGACACATCAGAATCAGAGTAGGAACAGACATTCAGAGTGATTATTACAAGTGTGCTATTTACATCTTTACTGTTAAAGACATAATAACTAATAATCTTTCTCTCTTCCTTTGTCTTGCAGAGGCCATATGGGAATACTTCGTCACTCACTGAACCCAAGACATATTGTTTTGCTTTGATCTAATAAATTATGATTATTATTCATATTTTTTGCATGTGTATATGTTTCAGAGGGGATATGGGAGTGCACCTCACGAATATCATCAGTAGCCTCTGACTATTGGATTACTTTCATTTTTCTCACCTTCAATCTTATTCTTTAAAAATCATTTTTCATTTTTTATCTTTTTATTTACATAGTTAGTACGGTCGAAAAAAAGACATATGTCCATCAAGTTCAACCAGGGAATTAAGGGGTAGGGGTGTGGCGCGATATTGGGGAAGGGGTGGGATTTTATATTTCTTCATAAGCATTAATGTTATTTTGTTCCATAAATGTATCTAATCCTGTTTTAAAGCTGTTAATTGTTCCTACTGTGACCAGTTCCTGAGGTAGACCGTTCCATAAATTCACAGTCCTCACGGTAAAGAAGGCGTGTCGCCCCTTGAGACTAAACTTTTTCTTCTCCAGACGGAGGGAGTGTCCCCTCGTCCTTTGGGGGGGTTTAACCTGGAACAGTTTTTCTCCATATTTTTTGTATGGGCCATTAATATACTTATATACGTTTATCATATCCCCCCTTAAACGTCTCTTCTCAAGACTAAACAATTGTAACTCCTTTAATCGCTCCTCATAGCTAAGATGTTCCATGCCCCATATTAGTTTAGTCGCGCGTCTCTGCACCCTTTCCAACTCCGCAGTGTCCCTTTTATGGACAGGTGCCCAAAACTGAACAGCATATTCCAGGTGAGGCCGTACCAATGCTTTATAAAGGGGGAGTATTATGTCCCTGTCCCTTGAGTCCATGCCTCTTTTTATACATGACAATATCCTGCCGGCTTTGGAAGCAGCAGCCTGACATTGCATGCTATTCTGTAGTCTGTGATCTACAAGTACACCCAGATCCTTCTCTACCAGTGACTCTGCCAGTTTAACCCCTTAAGGACCAAGGACGTACCGGTACGTCCTTGGTCCTGCTCTTCTGATATAACGCGGGGTTACACAGTAACCCCGCGTCATATCATGGCGGGCCCGGCGTCATAGTGAAGCCGGGACCCGCCTCTAATAGCGCGCAGCGCCGATCGCGGCGCCGCGCGCTATTAACCCTTTAGCCGCGCGCTCAAAGCTGAGCCGCGCGGCTAAAAGTGAAACCGAAAGTTGCCGGCTAGCTCAGTCGGGCTGTTCGGGATAGCCGCGGCTAATCGCGGCATCCCGAACAGCTGACAGGACAGCGGGAGGGCCCCTTCCTGCCTCCTCGCTGTCCGATCGCCGAATGACTGCTCAGTGCCTGAGATCCAGGCATGAGCAGTCATCCGGCAGAATCGTTGATCACTGGTTTCTTATGAGAAACCAGTGATCAGCATAGAAGATCAGTGTGTGCAGTGTTATAGGTCCCTATGGGACCTATAACACTGCAAAAAAAAAGTGAAAAAAAAAAGTGAATAAAGATCATTTAACTCCTCCCCTATTAAAAGTTTGAATCACCCCCCTTTTCCAATAAAAAAAAAAACACAGTGTAAATAAAAATAAAAATAAACATATGTGGTATCACCGCGTGCGGAAATGTCCGAATTATAAAAATATATCATTAATTAAACCGCTCGGTCAATGGCGTGCGCGCAAAAAAATTCCAAAGTCCAAAATAGTGCATTTTTGGTCACTTTTTATATCATTTAAAAATGAATAAAAAGTGATCAATAAGTCCTATCAATGCAAAAATGGTACCGTTAAAATCTTCAGATCACGGCGCAAAAAATGAGCCCTCATACCGCCCCATACACGGAAAAATAAAAAAGTTATAGGGGTCAGAAGATGACAATTTTAAACGTATTAATTTTCCTGCATGTAGTTATGATTTTTTCCAGAAGTCCGACAAAATCAAACCTATATAAGTAGGGTATCATTTTAATCGTATGGACCTACAGAGTACATATCAGGTGTCATTTTTACCGAAAAATGTACTACGTAGAAACGGAAGCCCCCAAAATTTACAAAACAGCGTTTTTTTTTCAATTTTGTCGCACAATGATTTTTTTTCCCGCTTCACCATAGATTTTTGGGCAAAATGACTGATGTCATTACAAAGTAGAATTGGTGGCGCAAAAAATAAGCCATCATATGGATTTTTATGTGTAAATTTGAAAGAGTTATGATTTTTTAAAGGCAAGGAGCAAAAAACGAAAATGCAAAAACGGAAAAACCTCCGGTCCTTAAGGGGTTAATCCCCCCTAAGACATACGATGCATGCAGGTTATTAGTACCCAGATGCATAACTTTACATTTATCCACATTGAACCTCATTTGCCAAGTGGATGCCCAGACACTTAGTCTATCCAAGTCATCCTGTAACATATGCACATCCTCTATAGACTGTACCGTGCTACAAAGCTTGGTGTCATCTGCAAAGATAGAAACAGAGCTGTTAATACCATCCTCTATATCATTGATAAATAAATTAAACAACAGCGGGCCCAGTACTGAACCTTGGGGTACACCACTAATTACCGGGGACCAATCAGAGTACGAATCATTGACCACCACTCTCTGGGTACGATCCATGAGCCAGTGTTCAATCCAGTTACAAACTAAAGTTTCCAAGCCCAAGGACCTTAACTTACCTGTCAGACGTCTGTGAGGGACAGTATCAAACGCTTTGGCAAAATCCAGAAACACTATATCCACAGCCATTCCTCTGTCAAGGCTTCTACTCACCTCTTCATAAAAGCAAATTAGATTGGTTTGACAACTTCTATCCTTAGTAAACCCATGCTGGCTATCACTTATAATACAATTATCCCCTATGTATTCCTGTATGTAATCCCTTATAAGTCCTTCAAACAATTTACCCACAATGCACGTTAAACTTACCGGTCTATAGTTTCCTGGGGAAGACCTAGAGCCCTTCTTGAAGATTGGCACCACATTCGCCTTGCGCCAGTCCCTTGGCACAATACCAGACACCATAGAATCTCTAAATATCATGAACAGGGGTACAGATATTACTGAACTTACCTCTCTAAGAACTCTTGGGTGTAGTCCATCCGGCCCTGGGGATTTGCTTACATTTATATCACTTAACTTACCTTGTACCATCTCTACATTAAGCCAGTTCAGTACATTACATGATGTGTTACCAGCACTGACCTGGCCAATGTCAGCTCCTTTTTCCCTAGTATATACAGAACTAAAGAACCCATTCAGTAGCTCCGCCTTCTCTTGATCGCCTGTGACAACCTCCCCATTATCATTATTAAGGGGTCCTACATGCTCTGTCCTTTTTTTTTTGCATTTATATATCTAAAAAAATATTTAGGATTAGTTTTGCTTTCTTTGGCCACCTGTCTCTCATTTTGAATTTTTGCTGTTTTTATTACATTTTTACAGATTTTATTAAGCTCTTTGTACTGTTTAAATGTTATCGCTGACCCATCAGATTTGTATTTTTTTAAGGCAATTTTTTTGTTGTTTATTGCTCTTTTAACATCATGTGTCAGCCATGTAGGATTTAGTTTTAATCGTTTATATTTGTTCCCCTTTGGTATATATTTAGCTGTATAGTTATTTAGAGTTGATTTAAAGATGTCCCATTTACCTTCTGTATCAGTATTTGAGAACACCTCCCCCCAGTCTATGTCCTGTAGTGCAGCCCTCAGCCCAGGGAAGTTTGCCTTTTTAAAGTTATATGTTTTTGCCTTCCCCGCCTGTCTTTGTTTTCTACATTTTAAGTCAAAAGTAACTATATTGTGGTCGCTATTACCAAGGTTTTCCCGCACAGTTACATTACCAATCAGCTCTGCGTTGTTGGAAATGATCAGATCCAACAAGGCATCACTTCTTGTTGGGTCCTCCACAAACTGTCCCATAAAATTATCCTGCAATAAATTTAGGAATTGTCGCCCCTTTGTAGTTTTAGCCAACCCCGGACCCCAATCTATATCTGGATAGTTAAAATCTCCCATTATTACCACTGTACCTGCCCGGGCGGCCCTCTCTATTTGTTTATGAAGCCGAACATCTATCTCTTCAGTGATATTAGGGGGTCTGTAGATTACCCCAAATATTATTTTTTCAGTATTTCCCTCCTTTTGTAATTCTACCCACAGTGATTCCACCTCCTCAAAATCATCACACACTATGGCATCGTTCACACTGACTTTCATACCACTTCTTACATACAGACTCCACCACCTTTTCTGTTCATTCTATCCTTGCGAAACAATGTAAACCCCTGCAGATTGACAGCCCAGTCATGCGAGGAGTCCAGCCATGTCTCAGTGACCCCAACTATATCAATATGTTCCTCCAGTATCAAGGCCTCAAGCTCCCCCATTTTATTTGCTAGGCTTCTGGCATTTGTGAACATACACTTTACATTTCCATCCTTTATGTTATTGGGGTTAATGGAATTCAAGGGTGTAAGTTTTATTTTCCTATGAAGCCTATTCCTATTAACTATTCTAACCCCTCCCTCCGGTCCACCCCGAGGTACATTTATAATTCCCACCTCTCTATCTACACTATCTTCCCCCTCTTTGCTGTAGGTTCCCTCCCCCCAAGTCCCTAGTTTAAACACTCCTCCACCCTTCTAGCCATCTTCTCCCCAAGCAAAGCTGCACCCTCCCCATTGAGGTGCAGCCCGTCCCTACGGTAGAGCCGGTAACCGACAGCGAAGTCAGCCCAGTTCTCCATGAACCCAAACCCTTCCTTCCTACACCAGCTTCTGAGCCACTTGTTTACCTCCCTGATCTCCCGCTGCCTCTCTGGTGTGGCTCGTGGTACTGGTAGTATTTCAGAAAATACTACCTTGGAGGTCCTTGCCTTAAGCTTGCGGCCTAAGTCCCTGAAATCATTTTTAAGGACACTCCACCTACCTCTTACTTTGTCATTGGTGCCAATATGTACCATGACTGCTGGGTCCTCTCCAGCCCCGCCCAGCAACCTGTCAACCCGATCCGCGATGTGCCGAACTCGTGCGCCAGGCAGACAACACACTGTTCGGCGATCACGGTCTTTGTGACAGATTGCCCTGTCTGTCCCCCTAATAATTGAGTCCCCCACCACTAGTACCTGTCTGGCCTGCCCTGTACTCCTCCCTCCCTCCTTACTGGAGCAGACACCCCCCTGGCGGTCAGAGGCGGTATCCTGCTGCAGTTCTGCTAGCTCTGTAATGGCATCCCCCTCATCTGCCAAGCGGGCAAACTTGTTGGGGTGTGCCAGTTCAGGACTAGCCTCCCTGACACTTTTTCCCCTACCCCTCTTTCTAACTGTAACCCAGCTAACTGCCTGACTGTCCTGCAACCCCGTCCCACTGTCCTCCCCCACCTCTATTCCCGAGAGTGCCTGCTCAGTGAGCACGAGACTCCTCTCCATGTTGTTAATGCTTCTCATTGTTGCCAGTCGCCCCTCTAGATCCAGGATCTGGGCTTCCAAACGGACAACTAGCACACATCTCGCACAACAATATGCACCCTCAAACTGTTGTTCAAGGATTGCATACATTGAACAGGATGTACATTGGACTGCATTTTCCAACATGGAGGCCATCTAGTTATGTCATTTTTATTTTTAAATTTTTTTATTTAATTTAATTTTTATGATGTTATTTCATTTTAAATTTTTCATTATTATTTTTATTTTACTTTTACATCATTTATTCATTATGACTTTATTTGATTTGTGGACATAAGCCGATGTACTGAGTGCAATATTATCCCTAGATATGGGTTTAATCTCCAATTCTCTGTAGGGCTCTGTGCACACTAGTGGCCAGGACTTGCTGAAGTCCTCAGACTGTGGACAGGACCACATGAGAACCAAGGCCGGACACTTCATAGAACCTGACTGTGGTTTCCTGAATAGCACAGAGCAGAAGGAGAGGAGTGAAAGAACGTGGTGCCACCAGAAGTACTGTGAGTTCACATCCGGGCGGTCCTGATTTTATTTTATTTCTTTTATTATTTTTCTTTTTTCTTTTATTATTTGTCACTCTTTATTGTCTTTATCTATTTTATGTTAAGAATTACCTTCTGTATATTGGTGAAGTTGAGTTGCCATGGTGATGCCGGCGCTGTCCGCATGAAAATCATGGCCGGGCCGACTGTGCGCGTGCGCAGCGTGACGTCCATGAGTGGAACGCAGCGTCTGGTATACCTATGGCAACTTCCGCACTCCCAACCCTCGTTCTGAAACTACACATTTCCGGCGCATATGCGCCATAGGATACCTCCACACTGATTTACATATACATAGCGGTGAGTGAGGATTCCCTTATAGCCTGCAAGTATTGATTTTAATTGTTTTTAATACACGTGCACATATGTTCTGAGACTGCAATCAGAATCTTATTAAGGATATAATAGAACGGTGTGTTATCACTTCACTATGTAGGTGAATATTATATATGGTTATAATGAGCACATATTTATGTATACTATGGATTGTATGATGTATACCTTACTTTGGGTATTTTATGTTTTCCACTGATTTTTTTGGTAATTGACTTTGTAATTGTTGCCATTATAAAATGGGTGATTTTGAACACTTGTATGAGCTTGAGAAAGGCTGGGAGAGCCAGCAGAAACGTCGCTGTATGACATTCACATGATGGAATAAAGTTTTTTCTTTTTCACCATATTGGACCTGTGTGCTGCGGATTTATATGAACTTTATTTGTAATCTGGATTTGTATTTAACTGGCACTTAATTTTGCCTTGATACCCTTCTTATGGCAATGTCCAATGTTTTTTAAACCAACCAATCAATGCAGATAACTTTGTAACAGAGGCCTCACATGTCTTCTCAGTCACTAACCTACCACTACATCAGGTAGATATACAGCAGGCTTTCCGTACATTAACCAAAACTTATAAACAATACATCAGGGCATGGTGGGAGGTTTCTAGCTTAGAAACCTATGCCCAACAGAAACTGGTATACAGAGGATTATGCTCGCCATTAATTCCCACCTCACATAGGGAGGACGAAAGTTTTATTAGAGGCTGGGAGAATCTCCAAACAGAGAACTCCTGAGGCTCATAAATTATTTATTGTAGTTTGAAAAGGTACATTTACAGAAAATGCATATCCAATTGGAAGCTGAAATAAATCAAATACAAAATTTTGCTAATAACCCAGAATACAATACATTGGAAAACAGATTACAAAAAAACGAATGTAAAGAGCGAAAACATTGTACAAATAGCAGAGACTACACTGATTTTACCAATGATAATGTATACACTTACAAAGAACAGTATACGAGGAGTAGGAATAAAACACAAAGACCCTTTCAACCAGCAGACTTAGATAGCTCTTATGTGGAGGATGGTCTCTCGGACTCTAGTGGGAGTTCTACAGGGACCAAAAGGAAGGGGAATAGATCCAAGTATTATCCTAACTCCAAGAAACACCCCTATCATAACCCCAACCCCTCTGGAGGTAAAGGGAGAAATAAAACAGGAACATGGGGGGGGGGGGGGGACAGGGGACCCAGAGATGGAGTTGGCTCATTACAACAATCTGGTATTTATTCCTCTTATCAGGGACAAGCTCTAAATACACAAGAACTAAATACCAATGTTATCCGAGGAGCACAAAGAATGATGGCACAACCCAACATCAACCAATACTTTTTTAGGACCACATCTGAACTATACAGGTTTAAATCAGATATCTACACCACTCCACCCCTAATGATGTGAGGGAGCCATCGAGGGAACAAACCTGTGAAAGGGAACAATAGCTTAACCCCTTAATGACCACGGACGTAAATGTACATCCTGGTTTGGCGGGACTTCCCGCACCAGGACGTACATTTACATCCTGTGTATGACCGCGAGCATTGGAACAGTGCTAGCAGCAGCCGGGAACCCGCTGGTAATGGCCGACATCCGCGATCGCGCAGATGTCCGCCATTAACCCCTCAGATGCCCTGATCAATAAAGATCCGGCGATCCGATTATCCAGCATGGTGGCCAGAGGTCCCCTCACCTGGCTCCGGCCTTCTCCCAGGGTCTTCTGCTCTGGTCTGAGATCAAGCAGACCAGAGCAGAAGATCACCGATAATACTGATCAGTGCTATGTCCTGTACATAGCACTGAACAGTATTAGCAATCAAAGGATTGCTATAGATAGTCCCCTATGAAGACATAAAAAGTGTAACAAAAAAAGTAGAAAAATTTAAAAGTAAAAAAAAGTGTAAAACTCCCTCCCCAATAAAAATTGTCAGTTTTTCCCATTTTACCCCCAAAATGCGGTAATATTTTTTTAATAAACATATTTGGTATCGCCGAATGCGTAAATGTCCGCACTATCAAAATATAATGTTAATTATAGCGTACGGTGAATGGCGTAAACGATTAAAAAAAAAGTCCAAAAATGCTTTTTGGCACATTTCTTTTAAAAAAATCATAAATTTTTTTTTAAAAGTTTCATATATGCAAATGTGGTATGTATAAAAAGTACAGATGACAGCACAAAAAATTAGCCCTCATAACACCCTATATATGAAAAAATGAAAAAGTTATAGGTGGTCAAAATAGATTTTAGATTACTTATTTTGTACAAAAAGTTTTAGATTCTTTTTAAGAGATACAAAAATATATATAATATATATTATATATATATATATATATATATAATCATTTTAATCCTATTGACCCATAGAATAAATAACACGTCATTTTTACCGTAAAGTGTATAGTGTGAAAACAAAACCCTCCAAAATGTGCACAATTGTGGTTTTCATTGAAATTTCCTCCCTAAATTTTTTTTTCCAGGGTTCGCCATACATTTTATGGTAAAATGAGAGGTTTCATTACAAAGTACAATTGGTCGCGCAAAAAAACAAGCCTTTATATGGGTCTGTAGATGGAAATATAAAGGAGTTATGGATTTTAGACGGCGAGGAGGAAAAAACGCAAAAATAAAATTGGCCTGGTCCCTAAGGTTAAAATGGGCTTGGTCCTTAAGGGGTTAAATATCACAATGGGCACAATGCAGATATTTGATTTATCATCCTATGAACTGACGAATGCACAAAAATCCCTATTACGTAAGGGTAAATCTATTTGCCAGAAAATTGGTTTTAAACAAGTGGCATGCAGAGAGAAATAAAGATAATACAGACCTGAGGTAAAGGGAGAGTGTGGCCTTGGAAGCCCTAATAGATCTAGAATTGGAGAACGAGGGAGAAGAGGTAAATTTGAGGGCCCCATTCACTAATTTTAAACCACAATCGACTATAACTCCCTCCTTTTCCCAATACTCCAATATAGAAACGTTTGTGGATATGGTCACAGCTGACATTCAGAAGATAAAACCTCGTAAGAGTAGAGTAGGCTCGAACCTGTCACGGGAAGAACAGAAGGCCCTAGAAGAACTAAGGATGAAAGAGGAGTTGATAATAAAACCCTCCGATAAGGGGGGGGGAATAGTGTCCTCCTAGATAGATCTGATTACATCAATATGGTGATGGACATCTTGAGTGACGAAGAAACCTATGAAATCTTGAGAGGGGACTTACACAGAGCTTCTTGAAAGACTTGAAAGGGATTTTAGAAAGAGACAGGGAACAAAATTTCATAAAAGTGGAGGAATTTAAATTCCTATTTATCACACACCCCAGCATAGCGACTTTTTATGCATTTTCTAAGACATATAAAAAGTATCCACCGATAAGAGGAAGGCCTATAGTATCGGGCAACAATAACATGACACAAAACATCAGTAAAATACATCGACAATATCTTGTCACCCTTTGTTCCCACTTTACCTTCACACCTTAGGGACACAAAAGACACAGTTAAGAAAATCACAGATCTTTCAGACACGGAAAACACTTTACCAACAATTGGATGTGGAGGCACTCTATAGCAATATTAAACACGATTCAGCTTGCTCTTCTGTTTGTTGCTGTGTAAGAGGGGGCGTGAAAGAGGAGTTTCAAAAACTGTGATTATCTGTTGTGCGGAGTGAATCTGTGGAGTGGGTGCGACTGCCTATATATAGTCCACATTCATATTTTGGGTAAGTCTTTCTCACTTGCACATAGTGGGATAACTGTTAGACTTTGAACACCCTTTTTCATATTTTTTTTCTCTGTTCCACCTCTAGGGGGAGGAGGAGTAGATTGGGCACAGGTGTATAAATCTTAGCTTGGAGCGCTCACAGCGTTCTCCTGTTCGCAGCACCCCGGTCAGACCCGCTGACCGGGTGCGCTGGGATAATGTCCCTAGCCGGGATGCGATTCGCGATGCGGGACGCGCCCGCTCGCGGTGCGCATCCCGACCCACTTACCAGACTCGTTCCCCGTCTGTGCTGTCCCGGCACGCGCGGCCCCGCTCCCTAGGGCATGCGAGCGCCGGCTCTTTGCGATTTAAAGGGCCAGTGCGCCACTGATTGGCGCATGGTTTTAATTAGTGTGTTCACCTGTGCACTTCCATAAATTACCTCACTTCCCCTTCACTTCCTTGCCGGATCTTGTTGCCATTGTGCCAGTGAAAGCGTTCCTTGTGTATCCCAAGCCAGTGTTCCAGACCTCCTGCCGTTGCCCCTGACTACGATCCTTGCTGCCTGCCCTGACCTTCTGCTACGTCCGACCTTGCTCTTGTCTAATCCCTTGTACCGCGCCTATCTCAGCAGTCAGAGAGGTTGAGCCGTTGCCGGTGGATACGACATGATTGCTACCGCCGCTGCAAGACCATCCCGCTTTGCGGTGGGCTCTGGTGAAAACCAGTAGCAACTTAGAAACGGTCCACGCCAATCCCTCTCTGACACAGAGGATCCACCTCCAGCCTGCCGAATCCTGACAGTAGATCCGGCCATGGATCCCGCTGAGGTCCCGCTGCCAGTTGTCGCTGACCTTACCACGGTGGTCGCCCAGCACTCGCAACAGATAGCACAACAAGGCCACCAGCTGTCTCAACTGACTGTTATGCTACAGCAGCTTTTCCCACAGCTTCAGCAACCATCTCCTCCGCCAGCTCCTGCACCTCCTCCGCAGCGAGTGGCCACATCCAGCCTCCGTTTATCATTGCCGGACAAGTTTGATGGGGACTATAAACTTTGCCGTGGTTTTCTCTCGCAATGTTCCCTGCATTTGGAGATGATGTCGGACCAATTTCCAACTGAAAGGTCAAAGGTCGCTTTCGTGGTCAGTCTTCTGTCTGGGAAGGCCCTGTCATGGGCCACACCGCTCTGGGACCGCAATGATCCTGTCACTGCCTCCGTACACTCTTTCTTCGCGGAGATTCGAAGTGTCTTCAAGGAATCAGCCCAAGCCTCTTCTGCCGAGACTGCCCTGCTGAACCTGGTCCAGGGTAATTCTTCAGTAGGCGAGTACGCCATCCAATTCCGTACTCTCAACTCCGAATTATCCTGGAATAACGAGGCCCTCTGCGCGACCTTCAAAAAAAGGCCTATCCAGTAACATCAAAGATGTACTGGCCGCACAAGAAATTCCTGCCAACCTGCATGAACTTATTCATTTGGCCACCCGCATTGACATGCGTTTTTCCGAAAGACGCCAGGAGCTCCGCCAGGATATGGACTTTGTTAGCACTAGGCGGTTTCTCTCCCCGGCTGCTCTCTTCTCTGGTCTGCTGCAATCTGTTCCTGTGCCTTCCGCCGTGGAGGCTATGCAAGTAGACCGGTCTCGCCTGACACCTCAAGAGAGGACACGCCGCCGCAATGAGAACCTATGCCTGTACTGTGCCAGTACCGAACACTTCTTGAAGGATTGTCCTATCCGACCTCCACGTCAGGAAAGACGCACTCCGATTCCGCACAAAGGTGAGACAGCTCTAGGTGTGAACTCTGCTTCTCCACGTCTTACTGTGCCTGTGCGGATTTCTTCTTCTAACTTCTCCTTCTCAGCTGTGGCCTTCTTGGATTCCGGATCTGCAGGAAATTTTATTTTGGCCTCTTTCGTTAACAGGTTCAACATCCCAGTGACCAGTCTCGCCAGATCTCTCTACATCGCCTCAGTTAATGGAGAAAGATTGGACTGTACTGTGCGTTACCGCACAGAACCCCTCTTAATGTGCATTGGACCCCATCACGAAAAGATTGAATTTCTGGTACTTTCTAACTGCACCTCTGAAATTCTTCTCGGACTACCTTGGCGTCAACGCCATTCCCCTACCCTTGACTGGACCACCGGGGAAATCAAGAACTGGGGTACTTCTTGCTACAAAAAATGCCTTATGTCTGCTCCCAGTCCTGCCAGTCAAAACCCTATGGCTCCTCCGATACCAGGTCTCCCCAAGGCCTATTGTTATGATTCGGCTAGCTGGATGTGGATCCACTGTGTCAGCGAGGGATTGGCGTGGACCGTGTCGGTGGACCGGTTCTAGGGTTGCTACCGGTTTTCACCAGAGCCCGCCGCAAAGCGGGATGGTTTTGCTGCGGCGGTAGCAACCAGGTCGTATCCACCGGCAACGGCTCAACCTCGCTGACTGCTGAGAAGGCGTGGGACAGAAGGACTAGGCAGAGGCAAGGTCAGACGTAGCAGAAGGTCGGGGCAGGCGGCAAGGTTCGTAGTCAAAGAGGATAGCAGAAGATCTGGAACACAGGCTTTGGACAACACTAACGCTTTCTCTGGCACAAGGCAACAAGATTCGGCAAGGAAGGAATGGGGAAGTGAGGTTATATACACAGGGAGCAGGTGGAAGCTAATTAGACTGATTGGGCCAGGCACCAATCACTGGTGCACTGGCCCTTTAAATCTTAGAGAGCTGGCGCGCGCGCGCCCTAGAGAGCGGAGCCACGCGCGCCAGAACATGACAGCCGGGGACCAGGACGGGTAAGTGGCTTGGGATGCGATTCGCGAGCGGGCGCGTCCCGCTATGCGAATCACATCCCCATCGCGAATGTCAGTGCAGCGCTCCCGGTCAGCGGGTCTGACCGGGGCGCTGCAGAAAGGAGAACGCCGCGAGCACTCCGGGGAGGAGCAGGGACCCGGAGCACTCGGCGTAACAGTACCCCCCCCCCCCCCCTTAGGTCTCCCCCTCTCTTTGTCTCCTTGTCCCTTTAACTGAGAGGAGAACATAGGGGGCGTCTCTTGAGTTTCCTTCCGGAAAAAAACCAGTCAGCAACCGGTAATCCGGAAGAAGTGGGAATGGGGAGGGGGGGCAGAAGGTGAAGCTTGTCACGGGGCAGAGTGTCACCAGGACAGGGGCTAAGAGGAGGCACTGCACAGTCCTGATAGACCTTGGGGAGACCAGGCACAGGAGGAGACACTGAGGCCCGACAGACGGGACTGGGAGCAGACGTGAGGCATTTCTTGCGGCAAGCAGGACCCCAATTCTTGATCTCCCCGGTGGTCCAGTCAAGGGTGGGAGAATGATGCTGGAGCCATGGCAGACCGAGGAGGACTTCAGAGGTGCAGTTGGGCAGGAAGAAAAATTAAATTTTCTCGTGATGCAGTCCAATGCTCATAAGCAAGGGCTCTGTGCGGTAACGCACTGTGCAGTCCAACTTAACTCCGTTAACCGAAGAAATGTAGAGCGGCTTGACGAGTTGGGTCACCGGGATGCAGAAGCTATTCACCAAAGAGGCCAGAATAAAATTTCCAGAAGAACCAGACTCCAAGAAGGCAACGGCTGAGAAGGAGGAGTGGGCAGAAGGAGAAATCCACAAGGGCACAGTGAGACGTGGAGAAGCAGACTTCGTACCAAGAGACGCCACACCCACGTGAGCAGGGTGCGTGCATTTCCCAGATGTGGAGGACGAATAGGGCAATCCACCAAGAAATGTTCGGTACTAGTGCAGTACAAACATAAATTTTTATCCTTACGGCGAGTCCTCTCTTCATGGGTCAGACGAGACCGATCCACTTGCATAGCCTCCTCGGCGGGAGGCACAGGGGTAGATGGCAAAGGATACTGTGAGAGAGGTGCCCAGAGCGGTGTGGCCCAAGACAAGGCCTTTCCAGACAGAAGACTCACTACGAACGCCACCTTAGACAGTTCTGTAGGAAATTGGTCCGACAACATCTCCATATGTAGGGAACATTGAGACAAGAAGCCACGGCAGAGTCTAGAGTCCCCATCAAATTTGTTCGGCAGGGACAAGCGGAGGCTAGGAGCGGCCACTCGCTGCGGAGGAGGTGCAGGAGCTGGCGGAGGAGATGGTTGCTGCTGTAGCAGTGGCAGAAGTTGCAGTAACGTGGCGGTCAACTGCGACAGCTGCTGTCCTTGTTGGGCAATTTGCTGTGATTGCTGGGCGACCACCGTGGATAGGTCAGCGAGACTTGGCAGCGGCACCTCAGCGGGATCCATGGCTGGATCTACTGTTATGATTTGGCTAGCTGGATGTGGATCCACTGTGTCAGCGAGGGATTGGCGTGGACCGGTTCTAGGGTTGCTACTGGTTTTCACCAGAGCCCGCCGCAAAGCGGGATGGTCTTGCTGCGACGGTAGCAACCAGGTCGTATCCACCGGCAACGGCTCAACCTCGCTGACTGCTGAGAAGGCGTGGGACAGAAGGACTAGGCAGAGGCAAGGTCAGACGTAGCAGAAGGTCGAGGCAGGCGGCAAGGTTCGTAGTCAAAGAGGATAGCAGAAGATCTGGAACACAGGCTTTGGACAACACTAACGCTTTCTCTGGCACAAGGCAACAAGATCCGGCAAGGAAGGAAAGGGGAAGTGAGGTTATATACAGAGGGAGCAGGTGGAAGCTAATTAGACTGATTGGGCCAGGCACCAATCACTGGTGCACTGGCCCTTTAAATCTTAGAGAACTGGCGCGCACGCGCCCTAGAGAGCGGAGCCGCGCGCGCCAGAACATGACAGCCGGGGACCGGGATGGGTAAGTGGCTTGGGATGCGATTCGCGAGCGGGCGCGTCCCGCTATGCGAATCGCATCCCCATCGCGAATGTCAGTGCAGCGGTCCCGGTCAGCGGGTCTGACCAGAGCGCTGCAGAAAGGAGAACGCCACGAGCGCTCCGGGGAGGAGCAGGGACCCGGAGTGCTTGGCGTAACACCTATCTGGACTATGCTGATGTTTTTTGCAAAAAACAAGCAGAGACTTTGCCTCCTCACAGGCCTTATGACTGTCCTATTGATCTCCTCCCTGGTACTACTCCACCCCGGGGCAGAATCTATCCTCTTTCTGCTCCGGAAACACAAGCCATGACGGAGTACATCCAAGAAAATTTAAAAAGGGGATTTATCCGCATGTCTTCCTCCCCTGCCGGAGCAGGGTTCTTCTTTGTCTCCAAAAAAGACGGTTCCTTACGACCATGCATTGATTACCGCGGTCTTAATAAAATCACTATAAAAAAACGCTATCCCCTGCCTCTTATCTCGGAACTCTTTGACCGCCTACGTGGCGCCATCATCTTTACCAAATTGGATTTAAGAGGTGCATATAATCTCATCCGCATCAGGAAAGGGGACGAGTGGAAGACCGCGTTTAACACCAGAGACGGACACTTTGAATATCTGGTTATGCCCTTTGGGCTTTGCAACGCCCCTGCCGTCTTCCAGGACTTTGTAAATGAAATTTTTAGTGATTTATTATATACCTGTGTTGTGGTCTACTTGGACGATATTTTGATTTTCTCTTCTAACCTAGAAGAACACCGCCGTCATGTCCGCATGGTTCTTCAGAGACTCCGGGACAATCAGTTATATGCCAAGATGGAGAAATGTCTCTTTGAATGCCAATCTCTTCCCTTCCTAGGATATTTAGTCTCTGGCCAGGGACTTCAAGTGGACCCGGACAAACTGTCGGCCGTGTTGGATTGGCCACGTCCCTCCGGACTCCGAGCTATCCAACGTTTCTTGGGGTTTGCCAATTACTACAGACAATTTATTCCACATTTTTCCACCATTGTGGCCCCAATTGTGGCCCTAACCAAGAAAAACGCCAACCCTAAGTCCTGGCCTCCTCAAGCGGACGAGGCGTTCAACTGTCTCAAAACTGCCTTTTCTTCTGCTCCCGTACTCTCCAGACCTGATCCATCTAAACCCTTCTCACCGGAGGTAGACGCCTCCTCAGTGGGAGCCGGAGCTGTACTCCTACAGAAAAACTCTTACGGACATGGTGTTACTTGTGGTTTCTTTTCTAGGACCCTCTCTCCGGCGGAGAATTTTTTTTCTTGTAGATTGGGAGAATTGTGGCCCGGAGGAGAGGTCATGGGAACCCGAGGATAACATCCATGACAAGGACCTTATCTACAAATTTTCAGGTTCAAAAAAGAGGGGGAGACCCAAGGGGGGGGGGGGGTACTGTTACGCCGAGTGCTCCGGGTCCCCGCTCCTCCCTGGAGCGCTCACAGCGTTCTCCTGTTCGCAGCGCCCCGGTCAGACCCGCTGACCGGATGCGCTGCGATAATGTCCCCAGCCGGGATGCGATTCGCGATGCGGGACGTGCCCGCTCACGGTGCACATCCCGACCCGCTTACCAGACTCGTTCCCCGTCTGTGATTGGCGCATGGTTTTAATTAGTGTGTTCACCTGTGCACTTCCCTATATTACCTCACTTCCCCTTCACTTCCTTGCCGGATCTTGTTGCCATTGTGCCAGTGAAAGCGTTCCTTGTGTATCCCAAGCCAGTGTTCCAGACCTCCTGCCGTTGCCCTTGACTATGATCCTTGCTGCCTGCCCTGACCTTCTGCTACGTCCGACCTTGCTCTTGTCTAATCCCTTGTACCGCGCCTATCTCAGCAGTCAGAGAAGTTGAGCCGTTGCCTGTGGATACGACCTGGTTGCTACCGCCGCTGCAAGACCATTCCGCGGGCTCTGGTGAAAACCAGTAGCAACTTAGAACTGGTCCACCGACACGGTCCACGCCAATCCCTCTCTGACACAGAGGATCCACCTCCAGCCTGCCGAATCCTGACAGACGGGCTGCACCTCAATGGGGAGGGTGCAGCTGTGCTTGGGGAGAAGATGGCTAGAAGGGTGGAGGAGTGTTTAAACTAGGGACTTGGGGGGAGGGAACCTACAGCAAAGAGGGGGAAGATAGTGTAGATAGAGAGGTGGGAATTATAAATGTACCTGGGGGTGGAGCGGAGGGAGGGGTTAGAATAGTTAATAGGAATAGGCTTCATAGGAAAATAAAACTTACACCCTTGAATCCCATTAACCCCAATAACATAAAGGATGGAAATGTAAAGAGTATGTTCACAAATGCCAGAAGCCTAGCAAATAAAATTGGGGAGCTTGAGGCCTTGATACTGGAGGAACATATTGATATAGTTGGGGTCACTGAGACATGGCTGGACTCCTCGCATGACTGGGCTGTTAATCTGCAGGGGTTTACATTGTTTCGCAAAGATAGAATGAACAGAAAAGGTGGTGGAGTCTGTCTGTATGTTAGAAGTTACGTGTTGTAACTAAAGCCCTATGCTGTTTCTCAGCTCTCCTATGACCCCCACCTCTAAAACGTTGCTATGGCAACTACCTCACAGCCCCCACTCCCTAGCTTACCATATACAATAACTATCAGAAAAATACAGCCCCATAGATTGCTTATTTAGTTATGAAACCGGTTTATATCACGGTTAATTTATACTTAAGTAAATCAGGCCTTGACAGCCATACATTATACCGCATAACAATTTACAATAGGCTTTTTACTATGCGGTAGATTAAATAATACTAACACTAATTCACAGACACACACACACAGACACACACCGCTCATTCAGTATATTGTGAAATAAGTCATTCACAGACACGCAGTTATATTTCTAAAAAGAAACCTAAAACTACTAACCTTTTAGGGGAGAGAAGTACGGCGTGCTAGTTCCAGCACCAAAGCTTTCTGAATGAATAGCATAGGCTACATAGTGCGTGCTTTGTGTAATAGTAGGTGGTGGCTAAATGACGTTGGTTTCTATGCATACGCCTATGCCAACAAGCCCGGACATGTCTTGTGTAATAACCCCCATATTGTGACGTAGTAGACGAATGCTAAATGGCGCAGCTTTCTATGTATAATCATGTCTGGAATGGGCTGTCTGTTGCAGGTCACCACTCATATATTTTACCTTTATAGATAAGCGGACCAGTAATGTAAAGTTTAAAAACTTTATTTAACAGATAAAATAATACATAGCAGGATCAGTTCATGAGAAAAAAACAACAACAAATGAGCAGTATAAATATAATAATATTTAATACAAAGCAGATCATTAATTAATATACTGTTAAAATAATACATAAAGCGAATAATTATTAACTATATAATTACAAGTTCCAGAAGTCTTGATCAGTCCATGACAAATCCATTTGGACTTCTCAAAAGCCCTAAGGGAATAATTCATATAGCTAGTGGATCAGATAACCCTATTCAGAAAAAACATTAGGGGGGATCTCAAAAGTCATAATAGCTGGCGTGTGAGAAAAGTATAGGCAGGCACAGGTAGCAGACAGACCTATACAGAAGGCCAATATGGAACCTAAAATGTCATGGACAGTCATGAGAAAAAAAAAACAAAGGCAGGTATTCATATAGCTAGTGGAGGAGGTCATAGGGATCATATAACCCTATTCAGAAAAAAACATTTGGGGGTGTCTCAAAAGTCATAACAGATGCCTTGTGAGAAAAGTATATGGTGAAAAACACATTAGCATATGTTGCTACATGCCTAATTATCAACACAGAAGTATCATGTATATCTGCCAACATATGGCTTATAGTAGTTCAATATATATTGCACTATAGAAAATGATTTAGATTTCATATTAGCACAAAGAGCCATGCAACCTTGTTTAAAAAAGCATTTTGTATTACATAAGCTTTTCACGACATATAGATTTCTTTTCACAAACATATCAACAAATTGATCATTTATTTTAACATCCTCAGTGAATAATTCTAATACATCTTTGTATGACATGCCTCTTGCCAGATAGAATAGAAATAATATGCAATAGTGTCCGCAGTAATGACTTGCTGTGTCCTGCAGCTGCCTGCTTTGATACATAAAAGTATTACAATTTCTTTTTAAAATTTGCATAAATTCTTTCGGGAATATCGCAGAATCTGGCAAAAATCCGTAGCTATCGAAAAATAGGGCCCGCTCATTAAGACATATTATAATTAATATCCAATGACTTCCACGCTGCACTGATGTATCCGTATTCACAATGTATCCTGCGGGACGTTCCTCAACACGTTGATCAGGTAAGAAATCGCAGGGAAATACACCCTGAAACATACGGCTAATATATGGATCTGATTTAGCGAGAATTGACAACTGTAGATTATTCATTTTAATTATAGTCTATCAATATCTCTCAGCGATTATTTATCTCAAGAATGTTAGTATTCAGAGCATATACTATCATATTCACTGTGTGAGGCGTTGGTTCAGAAAATCTTATTTCAGCGCGGAGATTTCCAGTCTTAACGAGGGAGTAATGCGCTCCCGGCTCTTGATCGGGTGTCAAATCATACGAGAAAAACGTGTAACCATTCTTAAACTCTTCACGATCTATGGATTTTTGCTTTCCTGCTATATGTACAAGAGCAAGATACTCTCTAATGGCTAAATCTGCGCCAAAATTAGGTTGAAACGCTTTTGCAGGGTATTGTACGGCGTCCAAATTCAAAGCGCAATAGTTTATATTATAGTGATGAAAGCATAACGGATTTCTTTGAAAATCACCACTAAATGAGGCATTGTCGACAAACGCTAAAACAACACTTTTCGGAATTTGTCCGAGAAAGAGATTCTCATGCGTCGAGATCCGTGTTCCTTGGGGTATGCTGTACACTTTCAGTTGGCTTCGGTCCAGGGCTTATTTTGCCGTAGCTGATAGTAGAGCCTGACTGTGGCCTATTCTAACAGCTGGCAACACCTGTACTCTTTTCACATAAAGTGATGCCTGTAAGATCTGAATTTTAAATGGCTCAACCTCGGCAGACATCAGGGAAAAAACATCTTTATTTCTGGTCAATTTTATCTTAAGATCCAGGCCATTCAGTATGAGTTTTGGCTGATTAAATATATCTCCATATATAGGACCCAAAATTTCGACCGATTTAGATCGTGCTGTAGCCTGAGATCTTTTGATGAATCCTAAATTGTTCCCATCAAGGTTTCTGTCATGATGATGACCTGCTGTGTCTTTATAGAACAATCCTGCTGTGAACTGGGAGCCCAGAGTTTGGGGACTGTAATTTAATAAAGTCTCAATGTATGCTCTATAACTATAGAGGTTATCTGATTGAGAAATGAGGCGGTCACCCAGTGTGACATCCACTTGATTAAAAAGTGTTGCTATAGGGTAATTAATGAAACCAACACGTGCCCCATCTGCAATAGCAGTGTTATCCTGTTTAACAATGCGGCAGTTTATGTACAAAAGGGTATTATTCAGATCATAATAATGTTCCCCACTACCAGATATGTAAAACTCCAGAGGCGCATTGTCAGCCAGAGCAGCGATAGGTTGAACTTCTACAAAGTACGATTTTTCAATACTTGTCTGTGTGGGTGGTATATAAAAAATATCCAGTTCCGATTTCGTGCACTCTACAGAACTCTCATGTATAAAGGCCATTGTGAGCGTTAAAAGATGTCTTCACGTGCGCGTCTAGAAGGCTTCTGATGGCGGCGCCTTTTACGGCCTACAGTCTTATTCATAAGCATAGGGAGTGACGGGGTGGAGCAAAGGTTTTTTCGTTTACGCGTTTTTTAACTACATAAACTAGGCCGGAGCCTTCCTGATCTTTTGGCTGTTGAGTTAATCTATCCATAATAGCAGCTGACGCGCTTGTCATGGCATCCTTAGCAATATTTTTTGCGGCATTTTTTACATGCGGTTTTGCCAATTCAACACCCTTGCGGAACAACGGAACAACGCGCCTTAGGAGAGATCTGAATACCCCACCTAATCCCTCATCGTGCATGTATTCAGCGCCGCGAAATCCTTCTAGCCGCTGTCCAGATTGAAGTGCATAATAACGCGCATTTACAGCAGGGTCACCATAAACTCTTTGAGACAGCATTTTTTTGCGTGACAACTCCTTGCAGGGTCTGAAATGTAATCGCACAATACTTTTACCGTACTTGAATTTAACAGGTTTTCCTTCGTCTGATAAAATTGAGATGCTAATGCTATCAAAGCGCTGCGTGCACAAAGGTATGTAATCTGGTCGGGTATAGTGTAGGGTGACAATTTCATTGTTTCTACCTGTTATCTCAACAGTTCTTAATAACTGTACATAGCTATCTCCCACAAGCTGGTGCTGTATTATATCTGTATACACAAATAACGTATAAATCCAACGTGGATATCGGCATAGACATTCTTTTTCTCGAGCTGTTTTTTCTCCAGGTGGTTTTTTTCTGCAGAATCATCGACAAAAGGCTGCATGCCTAAAATATACGCCAGCTTTTCACCTGGGGCAAACTGAACTGTAAATGAATCCATTGTAAAGACAGCCCTCTTTACAGTATCATAACGTAGTTTAAAGTTTTCGCTCGATATCTTCAAGTTATCTATTCGATCGTTTAGCGCCTTTACAACCTCTCCTCCACTAGTGTAAAACCCTGACTTGATGTAGTATTCCTTTAGCACTTCATCCCGTTTACCAAGATAAAATAGGCCTTCTTGACTGCCAAAAGTGTACCACGTGTGAGGGTACTGTATTTCACTCAGAGCAACGTCATACGCTCCAGAAAGATGCACAGGCTTCGCTAGCTTAACGGTGTAGGTCGCTATTGTGTTGGTGGGGTATAATTCCCTACACGAGTTTGATGGTAGGGTGAGATAAAACGATTTTGTCTCCATGATTTATATATCTAACACCTGATTTTCTTCGACCCAGCTGTTAAATTTTGCAGGGTAACCGAGCCACTTTACAAAATATTGTGTTTTGCCTCTGAATCTTCTTTCCAATACTTTTTCTATTCTGTAGACACGGTCGCCATCAGTAGGTACTTTCTGGACCTCTTCGCTGTAAAATGATCCGTCTATCTGTTCCCCGTGCAAATCAATTAGCTTGTATAGGGGCTTGTGAAAGCGTGTATTGATGCCGGCAATAATAAAAATTTCATCTGTATAACTCTGCATGTATGCCTTAGAGAAAATGTTTCTATAATGCGATATTCTTACATGATCCCCAATTTTTAATACAGGCTTGATAACTTTAAGGTGGTGTGTGGACACGCCTACACAGTTATCTGAGCATATATAGGCATTTACAAATTTTCAGTCCTCATTGTCAAACAGCAGGACAGAGCCCCTCTACAACCACTAAGCTCTATCTTTGAACAAAAATGTGAGTAGTTTTTCCCTATTTACTCTTTATAGACATTTTTTGTAATTGCATGCCGGGGCTATGTGATTTTTATGCTTTTTATTAGTAATTTTATCTAGTTTTTGGTAGCCCGTATAGTTATTATAAATTGTGTATTTTGTGTTAATACAAATGGTAAATATCTTATGTGTAGGCTTTATCGTTCCTCCTTTGTTATATGCATGAATGTGTGTGTATATATATATATATATATATATATATATATATATATATATATATATCAAGTAGTTATTATAATTATGTTTCAACTCCTCGGGTTAAAGTTGTATCTGTTGTATGCCGTGAATAGTTTAGCCATTATGGTATTTGTCTATGTATCACTACGGGCATTAATTATAATTTTAGATTTGAGTTGTTTTAAGGCGGCGTTAGTTTGCCTGTTATTTCCAAATTTTTATGGCTTATTACGCTCCCTATAAAACATTTAGCTGTGCTTCTTTTCTCCAGCCTGTTTTCTAGCGGATTGTGTAATTAATTTATATCAAAATATGTATTTTACACCAATTTATTTTTTTACTTTTTATTCCTAGATGTCCCATCAAAGCAGACTTGTTGCTGTAAATGATTTCGATAGCCTTGATTACTTAGGTAAATAGTTGGTATTTTCATATTTTCATGTTTTTACACACACACACAATTATTGTTAACGAAAAATATTTATTCTTGTTAAAGATGCTACAATACAAGCCTTATCTGATTCTTTGTGGGCCGGGCTCCATCATGTAAGTGACAGCGAGATGTTGAGTGCGGCCCAAGAGATTCCTGAAGTTGCTGACAGCAAGATGTTGACTGCGGCCCAAGAGATTCCTGATGTTGCTGAAGGTGAGATGTTGACTGCGGCCCAAGAGATTCCTGAAGTTACTGATGGCGAGATGTTGACTGTGGCCCAAGAGATTCCTGAAGTTGCTGACGGCAAGATGTTGATTGCGGCCCAATAGATTCCTGAAGTTACTGATGGCGAGATGTTGACTGCGGCTCAAGAGATTCCGGAAGTGCATCATGTTGACGATAACGAAATGCTTGCCATAGATGTGGCGCCATGCTTGGAGGTCCTCAATGTTGAAGTCGGCGAAAACCAGTCCTTAGTTGTACCAACAGAACCTGAGAGGGCCCCTCAAGAGGCTAAAAAAGGTAATGTAACCTTAATAGTATTAGAGTTAAAAAATATACAAAATGCATCCAAGTTTTATTTATACAGGCATATCTATATTTATATTTTCACTGTTGTATATAATTTACACATAACTTATTTACTCATAACTAACTTAATTCGTTCTTTTAGATGAAGAAGCCCTATCATGCAAAACGCCCCCTCCGTCAAATGCAGGTACTATGGAGCACGCATATGGCTCTGGCTGGAGCACTCCCTTATAAAGAAATGCATCTTCAGACCATATTCGTATTGCCAGCTGCAGAAAGCGGCCCATCAAGGCGGCAAAGACCCTTATTTCTACAAACCAACCAAATTTTCAGAATAAGTCAACTAAAAGGCTAAATTTACAGCCGGCGATAACCGAAAATAATGAAACCGGGGATAATCAAAAAGATATCGGTGAGTCAGCCTGTATAAAACCAAACAATATTTAGGTTTGTCATGAGGATCAGTCCATAAACACACATAGTAGTCATATATCCACACCTCTTAGTACTGCACAGAACAGTCTTAACAACAATATCTGGCCGCAAGAGCTGCTAACAACAATACACAGAATGAATGATGCCAGCGGTCATTTACATGACGTCATTCATTATCTGACTAAATTAAGCTTTTCTTCTTGCATGCCGGGCCATGACAATGTATTGGAATTAGTAGAGTTAGACCAAATGTTTCAACATGTATATTCCACTGTTTTGCGGGAGAGATCAGCGGATGGGTTATTATGACTAGGCATGGTTGGCGGTGGGTTGCCCAAGCGTAAAAAGGGTAAATCACCACTTTAAAAAAGCCTAAAGTTAGAAAGCAGTCTGTGAAAATATTTGGTCTTGACAGTAACATACACCAGACTTCACACCACCAGACTTGTGACCCCCCAGTAGAACAGCCCACTAACACAAACCATACGTCACATTCCCAGACCTGTGATGATCCTTTAGAGGGCCCCGGTAACAGACACTACACCCCACAGCCCCAGGCCTGTGATGATCCTTTAGAGGGCCCTGGTAACAGACACTACACCCCACAGACCCAGGCCTGTGACGATCCTTTAGAGGCCCCCAGTAACAGACAGCACATACCACAACCCCAGACCTGTGACAGTCCTTTAGATGCGCCCAACAGTGTTCCCCAACCCTCACAAAGCCATACAAGTCAGCCACCGGCAGAGAGCTCTGTTCAATTTAACGTCAACCCCCAAATATTAGAGCATTTTTTTCATAGAGTGAGAGACCTGAGTGCATTCAATGGTATTGAACATATAGATCACTTTAGATTTGTAAATCTGCACCGTATTAATTCATTTGTAGAGGCTGTGTGCGTAGTACATGACACTATCCAGGCCTTAGTGGACGGTATAATCAGGGAAATTAACCCAGACTTTTTTCAATTGCGGCTTGAAGGGGGGCCGTCCTTGGATCCCATATTCTGGTCGAAGCATCCCAGAGACGAGTTCAGTGTTGAGGAATTCCTAAATGCTGTAGCGGCCGCATTGCAGAGTAACACGCAGTGCCTGGCCACAGAGTGTCTAAAACTAGTGGTCACTGTAATCAGGAATAGAAGAGGTGGTGCTAAGCGCCGGTTAAAGTCTATTGCTTACAGTCAGATAATCAAGCAGAAAAAGCGCTGGTTGTATGATTTTAACAATTACGACTCTAGTTTAATTACGCTAGTTTATACGCCCTGACTTCCGGAGGGGGTATTAGCGATGTTGTTTTATTGGAACAGGCGCGTCAGATACACGCGGCTCTGTCTATACCAGACAATGAGTTAGTGAGTTTTAATGCCATTGCTGATTTTGAAAAATTTATGAACATCACCTTTAGCCTCCTGAGCGGCCAGAGCAGGTAAAGAAAAATACTAAAAGTCAGTGTTTCCCTACCAGGGGGCCTCCAGCTGTTGCAAAACTACAACTCTCAGCATGCCCGAACAGCCAAAGGCTGTCCGGGCATGCTGGGAGTAGTAGTTTCACAACAGCTGGAGGCCCCCTGGTAGAAAAACACTGAGCTAAGTGTAAAAGGAAGAAGTAGTAAAATAAAAAAAAACTTTTGCTCACCTAGTCCCAGTCCCTGCAGATGCCGTTCCCCTCCGTGCGGTCCGGGGTGTCCTCTCTTCACTATTCATCTTCTAGGACCTTTCACTTTTCAGCCAATCACAGGCCGCAGTGGTGTAAAGCCTGTGATTGGCTGAAGGGGAAAGGGCTTGTTCTGCAGCACATACACTAGGTTTGAAATCTGCCCGGCAAACCTAGTGTATTTGCTGCAGGACAAGAAGGTGACAAGGGGGGGGGGGGGAGAATGTGACAAAGGGGGGAATGTGACAAGGGGGGAATGTGACAAGGGGGGAATGTGACAGGGGGGGAATGTGACAAGGGGGGGAATGTGACTGGGGGGGGAATGTGACAGGGGGGGATGTGACAGGGGGGGAGGGGAATGTGACATGAAGGGGGGATCTGACAGGGGGGAGGGGAATGTGACATGAAGGGGGGATGTGACAAGGGGGGGATGTGACAGGGGGAGGGGAATGTAACATGAAGGGGGAGAATGTGACAAGGGGGGGAATGTGACAAGGGGGGGAAGAATTACATAGTTACATAGTTACATAGTTACATAGTTAGTACGGTCGAAAAAAGACATATGTCCATCAAGTTCAACCAGGGAAATAAGGGGTAGGGGTGTGGCGCGATATTGGGGAAGGGATGAGATTTTATATTTCTTCATAAGCATTAATCTTATTTTGTTCCAGGAATGTATCTAATCCTGTTTTAAAGCTGTTAATTGTTCCTGCTGTGACCAGTTCCTGAGGTAGACCGTTCCATAAATTCACAGTCCTCATGGTAAAGAAGACGTGTCGCCCCTTGAGACTAAACTTTTTCTTCTCCAGACGGAGGGAGTGCCCCCTCGTCCTTTGGGGGGGTTTAACCTGGAACAGTTTTTCTCCATATTTTTTGTATGGGCCATTTATATACTTATATACGTTTATCATATCCCCCCTTAAACGTCTCTTCTCAAGACTAAACAATTGTAACTCCTTTAATCGCTCCTCATAGCTAAGATGTTCCATGCCCCATATTAGTTTAGTCGTGCGTCTCTGCACCCTTTCCAACTCCGCAGTGTCCCTTTTATGGACAGGTGACCAAAACTGAACAGCATATTCCAGGTGAGGCCGTACCAATGCTTTATAAAGGGGGAGTATTATGTCCCTGTCCCTTGAGTCCCTTGAGAATGTGACAAGGAGGGGGGAGAATGTGACAAGGAGGGGGGAGAATGTGACAAGGAGGGGGGAGAATGTGATGGGGGATGTGACAAGGGAGAGGGGAATGTGACGGGGGAGATGTGAAATGGGCGGAGGGAGATGTGAAATTCAGTTAAAAAAATTGTACCGCTTTTGGTACACATTTCCAGACAGAATCATACCGCCAGGGAGGTTAAAGTGCTATACTACAATAATGGTGATTGGCAGTATTTCCATACTGGTAAAAATCCTACAGACAAAATTGTGTATCTTCTACACCACGATGACCATTACTATGGTATTAAAAATATCAAGGGGTTCATCGGGGAGTGTTATTTTTTTAACCTCTGTACTTCGGTCTACCACCATAAAAATAAACATAGCTGTCAACTGTTTTGTCGTTCATGTGAACGCTCAACATGTACCGATAGTGTTGGAGCGCAACCACGCTGCAGTACCTGCCGTGTGTTTTGCCGCTCCAGGGAGTGCTTAGAGATACATGAGAACATAGGCAGAGATAAGCCAGACTTTTGTAGAACCAAAACATTTTGCGACCGATGTTGTCGATTTGTGTACAATACTGCAGAAAAACATAAGTGCAGCGGTCTGAAGTGTAGCTCTTGTGGTGGCCGTATGCATAGATTTGACAATCATCTCTGTTATATGCAGCGCTACAAAGCAAAGAAACAAAGTGATCTATATGTCTTTTACGATGCAATTGTACGCTGCAAATTCCTGGGAATTTGAAGGTAAAACCTGTACGCATGACCTTGTGCAATTCTTTACCAGCGGTAAATTTACAGGTTATGCCTTTGCTATAAGCGCACAATGCTGGGAGATATGATTCATACTTTACTGTAAAGGAACTGATTAGTGAAAAGTTGCAGGTAAAAATGATTACTCAAGGGGGGCGTCTTTTATGCGTGACACTACCAGACTTGAAAATACGCTTCATGGATTCCCTAAATTTCATCCCTATGAAGCTCAGCAAATTACCTCAAGCTATGGGTTTTTCAGGGGCAAAGGGCCATTTTCCCCACTTTTTTAATACTGAACAGAATCAGGACTATGTGGGCCCTCTACCAGATGTTAAGTATTATGGGGCTGAATATACGATGCCTGGTGACAAGAAGGAGTTTATGGTGTGGCATGCAGACCAAAAAAACAATACTTTTAATTTTAAAGCTGAGCTCAAAGCCTACTGCAAACAAGACGTTGAGGTTTTGAGACAGGCCTGTGAGCTCTACAGAGACGGAGTGATGGAGATGACTAGGAAAACGATTTCAAAATACAATAGGCATCTAAAGAAAAATGTTACGGAGGTTCATTGTGTTGATCCTTTTCAGCTCGTCACTCTGGCATCTGTATGTATGGCTATGTACCGATTTAAGTTTCTCCCTAAAAACAAAATTGCTATCGTCCCTGCAGACAATTACCACAAAACAAAAAAGCGTTTCTCTTCCCCTGCTATTCAGTGGCTCATGTATGTAGCGCATACAGAGCAGCTTGTCATTCAACACGCCTTGAGAGGCGGTGAAAAGCAGGTTGGACAATATTTTTCAGATGGTTATTCACAGATTGATGGACAAGACACAGCATTTGAATTTCAGGGGTGTTTTTACCACGGGTGTCCTACCTGTTATACTGAAAATGACACAAATGCTGTTACAAATACCAACTACGGTCAATTGTACCACACTTTTTTGATGAAAAAACGCTATCTACAGAGCTGTGGGTACGTAGTACGTGTTTTGTGGGAGCATGAATGGACTGAAATGCTTAAAAATGATTCTAATCTTCAAGCATTTCCTCATGAAATGAAATTTCCGGTACCGCTCGATCCTCGTGATGCCCTTTATGGTGGGAGAACTAACGCCATAAAGCTCTATCACAAACAGGCAGAGGGTGAGACGATACATCACTACGATTTTACCAGTTTATACCCGTTTATCAATAAAACAAAAACATATCCTGTAGGTCATCCAAGCATCATATATGAAAATTTTACTCACATCAAAAATTACTTTGGGATTGCACGTGTTTAGGTGTACCCCCCAAGAGATTTGTTCTTCCCTGTCCTACCTGTGAAAATTAACAAAAAACTAATGTTTCCCCTCTGCTATACATGCACTGTAAATACACATACAGGTGAGTGCATGCATAGCGATGAACAGCGCTCTCTGACTGGTACGTGGTGTACAATCGAACTAGAAATGGCTTTGGAAAAAGGGTACCAGATCGCTGAGATCTATGAAATTTGGCACTTCCCTGAGACTACAGAAGACCTGTTTATGCCGTACATTAAACTCCATTTAACCCCTTAAGGACCAAGGGCGCACAGGTACGTCCTTGGTCCTGCTATCCTGATATAACGCGGGGTTACACAGTAACCCCGCGTCATATCACGGCGGGCCCGGCGTCATAGTGAAGCCGGGACCCGCCTCTAATAGCGTGCAGCGCCGATCGCGCTCAGAGCTGAGCCGCGTGGCTAAAAGTGAAACCGAAAGTTGCCGGCTAGCTCAGTCGGGCTGTTCGGGATAGCCGCGGCTAATCGCGGCATCCCGAATAGCTGACAGGACAGCGGGAGGGCCCCTACCTGCCTCCTCGCTGTCCGATCGCCGAATGACTGCTCAGTGCCTGAGATCCAGGCATGAGCAGTCATGCGGCAGAATCGTTGATCACTGGTTTCTTATGAGAAACCAGTGATCAATGATGAAGATCAGTGTGTGCAGTGTTATAGGTCCCTATGGGACCTATAACACTGCAAAAAAAAGTGGAAAAAAAAAGTGAATAAAGATAATTTAACTCCTCCCCTATTAAAAGTTTGAATCACCCCCCTTTTCCAATAAAAAAAAACAGTGTAAATAAAAATAAACATATATGGTATCACCGCGTGTGGAAATGTCCGAATTATAAAAATATATCATTAATTAAACCGCTCGGTCAATGGCGTGCGCGCAAAAAAATTCCAAAGTCCAAAATAGTGCATTTTTGGTCACTAAGTCCTATCAATGCAAAAATGATACCATTAAAAACTTCAGATCACGGCGCAAAAAATGAGCCCTCATACCGCCCCATACACGTAAAAATAAAAAAGTTATAGGGGTCAGAAGATAACAATTTTAAACGTATTAATTTTCCTGCATGTAGTTATGATTTTTTCCAGAAGTCCGACAAAATCAAACCTATATAAGTATGGTATAATTTTAATCATATGGACCTACAGAATAAAGATAAGGTGTAATTTTTACCGAAAAATGTACTACGTAGAAACGGAAGCCCCCAAAAGTTACTAAACTACGTTTTTTTTTTCAATTTTGTCGCACAATGATTTTTTTTTCTGTTTCACCGTAGATTTTTGTGCAAAATGACTGACGTCATTACAAAGTAGAATTGGTGGCGCAAAAAATAAGTCATCATATGGATTTTTAGGTGCAAAATTGAAAGAGTTATGATTTTTTAAAGGCAAGGAGCAAAAAACGAAAATGCAAAAACGGAAAAACCCCCGGTCCTTAAGGGGTTAAAGGACAAGCAGGAGGCCTCGGGTTACCCTAGCTGGTGCACTGCAATACATTGATTCCTATCTTGAGAAAGAAGGTGTGCAATTAGACCCTGCAAATATAATACTGAACCCTGCTAAAACACAGATCTCCAAACTTTTCTTAAATTCTTTATGGGGAAAGTTTGCACAGAGATCTAATCTACCATGCACCAGTATTGTGAATAACCCTGATGAACTCTTTAAGTATGTCTTTGTCCCTTACTATGAGGTTTCTGAGTTAAACTTTATTGATGACGAAACAGCCACTGTGAGCTGGAAATACGCTGAGGGACACCACACAGTCAATAAAAACACAAACATTTTTATAGCCTGTTTTACAACTGCCTATGCCAGACAGGAGTTGTACATGCTTCTGGACAGACTACAGGACAGGTGTCTTTATCATGACACCGATTCTGTAATTTTTGTGCACAAAGAGGGTGATTGGAACCCTCCATTAGGCGATTACTTGGGTGAATTAACCAGTGAAATACCTGATGATACATACATCCCAGAGTTTGTATCTGCGGGTCCAAAAACCTACGGTTACAAACGGAACACTGGTAAGACGGTCCTAAAGGTTAAGGGCATTACACTAAATACCGCAAACACACAATACATCAATTTTGAAAGCCTAAAGGACCTGGTATTGGAGTTTATCCGTAATCCAGACCCTGAAACCCAAAATTGCATAATAGTGGAGCAACCAGGTATTGTTAGGCATAAGATGCTTTGGGAGATTGAAACAAGACCTGTGCGTAAGACTCAGAGGTGTGTATATAACAAGAGACGTTATTACGATAATTGTACGACATTACCTTTTGGGCTTTAATGTAGTCATCACACAATTACACCACTCTTTTTCAGACATTATTGCAGACCTTTTTAAGAAGCTCAGGATCAGTGACGCTGAAGTTACAGACAGTTTAAGAACCCCAGCATCAGTGAGCCGGAAGGTCTGCACACAAAGAGTCAGTTTTTAGCTGAATATACAACAGTACCTTTTGGTTTCTAAGTGCTCTTTGGCTATGAGCATGGACACCCGCCTACAACATCCCTTTTCATGTATTTTAGCCGGTCCGTCCAACTCTAGAAAGAGTTATTTTGTCACCCAACTGCTTTATAATGCACAAACACACATATCGCAAACCCCGGAAAAATTTTTTGGTTTTATGCGTGTTGGCAAAAACTGTATGATGACCTTTCTCATTCTTTCCCAAACATTAGATTTATTGAAGGCTTGCCACATACATTTATAGATGATGATCTGTTCCCGCCAAACAAGGTAAATTTGACAATTGTTGACGACCTAATGGAGAGCGCTAGCGAAAATAACGAAATCGAAAAAGCATTTACCAAGTATGTTCATCACAGAAACCTTAGTATATTGTATTTAGTGCAGAACATATTTTGTCAGGGCAAAAAGAGTAGGACCATAAATTTAAATACCAAGTACATGATTCTTTTTAATAATCCTCGTGATAAATTGCAAATTCTAACATTAGCGCGACAGATGTACCCAGGGAAAACTCGTTTCTTTTTAGAAGCCTTTGAGGATGCCACAAGAGAGCCTTACGGCCATTTACTAGTTGATTTACGAGCCAATACCCCTGAACAGTATCGTTTAAGGGCTGGCTTTTTCCCGCCGGCTTTACCAGCGGTGTATATACCAAAGAAAAATAGCTCAAAAAAGTAATGCTTTCACTTTGCACAGCATTCTATGCGGTGTACATAGTACCGGCAAGATGTTTGAGAGATTAAGACGTAATTGGGCTCTCTTAAAAACCCTAGTGAAGGTAACTCCTTCGGTCAGCAAATCTATCTTGAGTCACGCGAGTGATGATTTAATAGCGGCCATAGGGAAAATTGCTTTAAACATCTTAAAAGGCCGTATACCTCTAAAAGAACGCCAGAAAAATATACTAAAGAAGTGGCGTAAAGCTATAAGGAAGCTGAGTGATAAGGCCCTGCCCATAAAGAAAAAGAAGCGCTTAGTGAATCAAACTGGTGGGTTCATAGGACCGCTGTTGGGGTTTGCAATTCCATTAATAACGAGCTTGTTTTTTAACAAATAATGGAACATACAGATAAAATGTACTTGGTACCCAAACACGAACTCAACAAGATAAATCATGTTGTTACACCTACACATAGCATACGGCAAAGTGTAATACATCGTCTTGATAGTGAAATTAACGACGTTTTACAGCGTGGCAATTTACCTGATGACGTGAAAATTAAACGCTACACAGATATACTGCAAAGATACTTGGTTCTTGCTAAACAGGATGCAAAAGAGTTAGCATCTTTAAATCTTATTACAACACCTGCTCCTGGTCCTCAACATTTGACAAATTCCGCTACTGCTAAAAGTGATGATGTGAATGAGATTGTGAATAATGTCAATCCCCGGTTTAAAAGAAATGCAGAACTAATGTTAAGCAAGATGCTCCAGAACAGCGATTTTACGGCATGGAGGGGTAAGGGTGAATTTATTTACAAGGGTAATGTGATTCCTGGCTCTAATATGGTGGACTTGGTGCGAAATACAACACAAAGTCACGGATTGCTCAAAAACAAAATACCCCCTGGATGGGAAACATTTATCCGGGCCATGGCTGAATTAAACATGCCATCTAGTGTTGTTGGTAATTCAACCACTAGAGAGATTCTGGATGGGATGAAAATGGAGTTAAATAATCCTACAGGAGGCGCAACCCCTAAACGAGGAATACATCTTACACCTTCCACCCCGCCGGTGCTAACTCAGGGCAGCTTACTGCCTAAAAAAAGGACTCTACCATTTTTACAAACTGCCTGGTTAACTCTGTAAATATTATGTATATTAATGATTTGCTTTGTATTAAATATTATTATATTAATGATCTGTTTTGTATTAAATATTAATATATTTGTACTGCTCATTTGTTTTTGTTTTTTTTCTCATGAACTGATCCTGCTATGTATTATTTTATCTGTTCAATAAAGTTTTTAAACTTTACATTACTAGTCCGCTTATCTATGAAGGTAAAATATATGAGTGGTGACCTGCAACAGACAGCCCCTTTCAGACATGTCCAGACATGATTATACATATAAAGCTGCGCCATTTAGCATCCGTCTACTACGTCACAATATGGGAGTTATTACACAAGACATGTCCGGGCTTGTTGGCATAGGTGTATGCATAGAAAACTACGTCATTTAGCCACCGCCTACTATTACACAAAGCGCGCACTATGAAGCCTATGCTATTCATTCAGAAAGCTTTGGCGCTGGAACTAGCACGCCGTACTTCTCTCCCCTAAAAGGTTAGTAGTTTTAGGTTTCTTTTTAGAAATATAACTGCGTGTCTGTGAATGACTTATTTCACAATATACTGAATGAGAGGTGTGTGTCTGTGTGTCTGTGAATTAGTGTTAGTATTTTTTAATCTACCGCATAGTAAAAAGCCTATTGTAAATTGTTATGCGGTATAATGTATGGCTGTCAAGGCCTGATTTACTTTAGTATAAATTAACCGTGATATAAACCGGTTTCATAACTAAATAAGCAACATAACTAAATAAGCAATCTATGGGGCTGTATTTTCCTGATAGTTATTGTATATGGTAAGCTAGGGAGTGGGGGCTGTGAGGTAGTTGCCATAGCAACGTTTTAGAGGTGGGGGTTGTGGGAGAGCTGAGAAACAGCATAGGGCTTTAGTTACAACATGTGGGGGGGGGGGGCGTGGTCCCTGTCAAACAACGGAAGGGGCCGGCTGACGTGTTGGGACTTGGGACTAAGGGTGTGTGGCTAGGGCGGGGCTGGGGGCGTGGTTCCTGTCAACTGACAGTTTGACATGATATGCCTATTCTCTACTACTGACTTATAAGGGATTACATACAGGAATACATAGGGGATTATTGTATTATAAGTGATAACCAGCATGGGTTTACTAAGGATAGAAGTTGTCAAACCAATCTAATTTGCTTTTAAGGGAAGGGGTGAGTAGAAGCCTTGACAGAGGAATGGCTGTGGATATAGTGTTTCTGGATTTTGCTAAAGCATTTGATACTGTCCCTCATAGACGTCTGAGAGGTAAGTTAAGGTCTTTGGGTTTGGAAATTTTAGTTTGTAACTGGATTGAACACTGGCTCATGGATCGTACCCAGAGAGTGGTGGTCAATGATTCGTACTCTGATTGGTCCCCGGTAATTAGTGGTGTACCCCAAGGTTCTGTACTGGGACCGCTGTTGTTTAATTTATTTATCAATGATATAGAGGATGGCATTAACAGCTTTTTTTCTATCTTTGCAGATGACACCAAGCTTTGTAGCACGGTACAGTCTATAGAGGATGTGTATAGGTTACAAGATGACTTGGATAGACTAAGTGTCTGGGCATCCACTTGGCAAATGAGGTTCAATGTGGATAAATGTAAAGTTAAGCATGTCAGGATTCGGCAGGCTGGAGGTGGATCCTCTGTGTCAGAGAGGGATTGGCGTGGACCGTGTCGGTGGACCGGTTCTAAGTTGCTACTGGTTTTCACCAGAGCCCGCCGCAAAGCGGGATGGTCTTGCAGCGGCGGTAGCAACCAGGTCGTATCCACCGGCAATGGCTCAACCTCTCTGACTGCTGAGATAGGCGCGGTACAAGGGATTAGACAAGAGCAAGGTCGGACGTAGCAGAAGGTCAGGGCAGGCAGCAAGGATCGTAGTCAGGGGCAACAGCAAGAGGTCTGGAACACTGGCTTGGGATACACAAGGAACGCTTTCACTGGCACAATGGCAACAAGATCCGGCAAGGGAGTGAAGGGGAAGTGAGGTAATATAGGGAAGTGCACAGGTGAACACAGTAATTAAAACCATGCGCAATCAGTGGCGCACTGGCCCTTTAAATCGCAAAGAGCCGGCGCGCGCGCGCCCTAGGGAGCGGGGCCGCGTGCGCCGGGACAGCACAGACGGGGAACAAGTCTGGTAAGCGGGTCGGAATGCGCACCACAAGCGGGCGCGTCCCGCATCGCGAATCGCATCCCGGCTGGGGACATTATCGCAGCGCACCCGGTCAGCAGGTCTGACCGGGGCGCTGCGAACAGGAGAACGCTGTGAGCGCTCCGGGGAGGAGTGGGGACCCGGAGCGTTCGGCATAACAGTACCCTCCCCTTGGGTATTCCCCTCTTTTTTTTGAACCAGAAAATTTGTAAATAAGGTCCTTGTCAAGGATATTATCCTCGGGTTCCCATGACCTCTCCTCCGGGCCGCAATTCGCCCAATCTACAAGAATTTTTTTTTTACCTGTGACCGTCTTGGATGCAAGAATTTCTTTAACTGAGAAGACATCTGAGGACCCGGAGACAGGAGTAGGAGCAACAACCTTGGGAGAGAAGCGGTTAAGGATAAGTGGTTTAAGGAGAGAGACATGAAAAGCATTGGGAATACGGAGAGAAGGGGGAAGAAGGAGTTTGTAGGAGACAGGGTTGATTTGGCACTTGATTTTAAAGGGTCCAAGATAACGTGGTCCCAGTTTTTAATTGGGGACACGGAAGCAGATATACTTGGCGGAGAGCCACACTTTGTCTCCAGGAGCAAAGAAAGGAGGAGTTCTTCTATTTTTGTCGCCATGTTTCTTCATCCGGGATGAGGCCTGTATGAGAGATTTTTGAGTCTCTTTCCAGATGGTGGAGAAGTCCCGGGTCACCTCATCAACAGCGGGCAAACCAGAAGGCGTGGGAGTGGGGAGGGGGGGAAGAGGGTGACGGCCGTACACCACAAAGAATGGGGATTTAGCGGAGGACTCAGAGACTCTGAAATTGTACGAGAATTCGGCCCATGGTAGAAGATCGGCCCAATCATCCTGGCGGGAGGAAACAAAATGTCGCAAATAGTCACCAAGAACCTGATTAACTCTCTCCACTTGCCCATTGGATTGGGGATGATAGGAAGACGAGAAGTTTAATTTGATTTTAAGATGATTACAGAGGGCCCTCCAGAATTTCAACACAAATTGAACGCCTCTATCCGTGACAATATGCGTAGGAAGCCCGTAAAGGCGAAAAATGTGCACAAAAAATTGTTTCGCCAACTGTGGCGCAGTTGGAAGACCTGGAAGTGGAATAAAATGTGCCATCTTGGAGGAACGATCAACGACCACCCAAATAACTGTGTTGCCATGGGATAAAGGCAGGTCTGTAATAAAGTCCATAGCAATCTGAGACCATGGTAGCTCAGGAACAGGCAGAGGATGAAGGAGACTGGCAGGCTTCTGACGAGGAGTTTTGTCCCGGGCACAGACTGCACAAGCCCGAACAAAATCAGCAACATCTGCTTCCAGGGTAGGCCACCAATAAAAACGAGAGATGAGCTGGATGGACTTTTTGAAGCCAGCATGGCCGGCGAGGTTTGAGGAGTGTCCCCACCTGAGAATCCTGAGGCGCTGGCGTGGAGGGACGAAGGTCTTTCCAGGAGGAGTTTGTCTGATGGAAGCTGGGGAAGCAGAGATCAGACAGTCAGGAGGAATAATGTGTTGCAGGGAGGCCTCCATTTCAGAGGCATCCGAGGAACGAGAGAGGGCGTCAGCCCTGATGTTCTTGTCAGCGGGGCGAAAATTAATCTCAAAGTTAAAACGGGCAAAAAACAACGACCACCTAGCCTGGCGAGGGTTCAGCCGTTGGGCAGACTGAAGATAAGAGAGATTCTTGTGATCAGTGTATATAATAATTGGGTGTTTGGACCCCTCCAGCACGTGCCTCCATTCCTCGAGGGCCAATTTTATGGCCAGTAGTTCTCGATCACCAATGGAGTAATTTTTCTCCGCCGGAGAGAAGGTCCTAGAAAAGAAACCACAAGTAACGCCATGTCCGGAAGAGTTTTTCTGTAGGAGTACAGCTCCGGCTCCCACCGAGGAGGCGTCTACCTCCAGTGAGAAGGGTTTAGATGGATCAGGTCTGGAGAGTACGGGAGCAGAAGAAAAGGCAGTTTTGAGACGGTTGAACGCATCGTCCGCTTGAGGAGGCCAGGACTTAGGTTAGGGTTGGCGTTTTTCTTGGTTAGGGCCACAATTGGGGCCACAATGGTGGAAAAATGTGTAATAAATTGTCTGTAGTAATTGGCAAACCCCAAGAAACGTTGGATAGCTCGGAGTCCGGAGGAACATGGCCAATCCAACACGGCCGACAGTTTGTCCGGGTCCATTTGAAGTCCCTGGCCAGAGACTAAATATCCTAGGAAGGGAAGAGATTGGCATTCAAAGAAACATTTCTCCATCTTGGCATATAACTGATTGTCCCGGAGTCTCTGAAGAACCATGCGGACATGACGGCGGTGTTCTTCTCGGTTAGAAGAGAAAATCAAAATATCGTCCAAGTAGACCACAACACAGGTAAATAATAAATCATGAAAAATGTCATTTACAAAGTCCTGGAAGACGTCAGGGGCATTGCAAAGCCCAAAGGGCATAACCAGATATTCAAAGTGTCCGTCTCTGGTGTTAAACTCGTCCCCTTCCCTGATGCGGATGAGATTATATGCACCTCTTAGATCCAATTTGGTAAAGATGTTGGCGCCACGTAGGCGGTCAAAGAGTTCCGAGATAAGAGGCAGGGGATAGCGGTTTTTTATAGTGATTTTATTAAGACCGCGGTAATCAATGCATGGTCATAAAGAACCGTCTTTTTTCGAGACAAAGAAGAACCCTGCTCCGGCAGGGGAGGAAGACTTGCGGATAAATCCCCTTTTTAAATTTTCTTGGATGTATTCCGTCATGGCTTGTGTTTCCGGAGCAGACAGAGGATAGATTCTGCCCCGGGGTGGAGTAGTACCAGGGAGGAGATCAATAGGACAAGTCATAAGGCCTGTGAGGAGGCAAAGTCTCTGCTTGTTTTTTGCAAAAAACATCAGCATAGTCCAGATATGCCTTGGGGAGACCTGGTATTGGAGGAGCCATGGGGTTTTGACTGGCAGGACTGGGAGCAGACATAAGGCATTTTTTGTAGCAAGAAGTAACCCAGTTCTTGATTTCCCCAGTGGTCCAGTCAAGGGTAGGGGAATGGCGTTGACGCCAAGGTAGTCCGAGAAGAATTTCAGAGGTGCAGTTAGAAAGTACCAGAAATTCAATCTTTTCGTGATGGGGTCCAATGCACATTAAGAGGGGTTCTGTGCGGTAACGCACAGTACAGTCCAATCTTTCACCATTAACTGAGGCGATGTAGAGAGGTCTGGCGAGACTGGTCACTGGGATGTTGAACCTGTTAACGAAAGAGGCCAAAATAAAATTTCCTGCAGATCCGGAATCCAAGAAGGCCACAGCTGAGAAGGAGAAGTTAGAAGAAGATATCCGCACAGGCACAGTAAGACGTGGAGAAGCAGAGTTCACACCTAGAGCTGTCTCACCTTTGTGCGGAATCGGAGTGCGTCTTTCCTGACGTGGAGGTCGGATAGGACAATCCTTCAAGAAGTGTTCGGTACTGGCACAGAACAGGCATAGGTTCTCATTGCGGCGGCGTGTCCTCTCTTGAGGTGTCAGGCGAGACCGGTCTACTTGCATAGCCTCCACGGCAAAAGGCACAGGAACAGATTGTAGCGGACCAGAGAAGAGAGGAGCCGGGGAGAGAAACCGCCTAGTGCGAACAAAGTCCATATCCTGGCGGAGCTCCTGGCGTCTTTCGGAAAAACGCATGTCAATGCAGGTGGCCAAATTAATAAGTTCATGCAGGTTGGCAGGGATTTCTCGTGCGGCCAGCACCTCTTTGATGTTACTAGATAGGCCTTTTTTGAAGGTCGCGCAGAGGGCGAGAGTACGGAATTGGATAGCGTACTCGCCTACTGAAGAATTACCCTGGACCAGATTCAGCAGGGCAGTCTCGGCAGAAGAGGCTCAGGCTGGTTCCTCGAAGACACTTCGAATCTCCGTGAAGAAAGAGTGTACGGAGGCAGTGACAGCATCATTGCGGTCCCAGAGCGGTGTGGCCCATGACAGGGCCTTCCCAGACAGGAGACTGACCACGAAAGCCACCTTTGACCTTTCAGTTGGAAATTGGTCCGACATCATCTCCAAATGCAGGGAACATTGCTAGAGAAAACCACGGCAAAGTTTAGAGTCCCCATCAAACTTGTCCGGCAATGATAAACGGAGGCTGGATGCGGCCACTCGCTGCGGAGGAGGTGAAGGAGCTGGCGGAGGAGATGGTTGCTGAAGCTGTGGTAGAAGCTGCTGTAGCATAACAGTCAGTTGAGACAGCTGATGGCCTTGTTGCGCTATCTGTTGCGACTGCTGGGCGACCACCATGGTAAGGTCAGCGACAACTGGCAGAGGGACCTCAGCGGGATCCATGGCCAAATCTACTGTCAATATTCGGCAGGCTGGAGGTGGATCCTCTGTGTCAGAGAGGGATTGGAGTGGACCATGTCGGTGGACCGGTTCTAAGTTGCTACTGGTTTTCACCAGAGCCCGCCGCAAAGCGGGATGGTCTTGCAGCAGCGGTAGCAACCAGGTCGTATCCACCGGCAACGGCTCAACCTCTCTGACTGCTGAGATAGGTGCGGTACAAGGGATTAGACAAGAGCAAGGTCGGACGTAGCAGAAGGTCAGGGCAGGCAGCAAGGATCGTAGTCAGGGGCAATGGCAAGAGGTCTGGAACACTGGCTTGGGATACACAAGGAACACTTTCACTGGCACAATGGCAACAAGATCCGGCAAGGGAGTGAAGGGGAAGTGAGGTAATATAGGGAAGTGCACAGGTGAACACACTAATTAAAACCATGCGCCAATCAGTGGCGCACTGGCCCTTTAAATCGCAAAGAGCCGGCGCGCGCTCGCCCTAGGGAGCGGGGCCGCGCGTGCCGGGACAGCACAGACGGGGAACGAGTCTGGTAAGCGGGTCGGAATGCGCACCGCGAGAGGGAGCGTCCCGCATCGTGAATCGCATCCCGGCTGGGGACATTATCGCAGCTCACCCGGTCAGCGGGTCTGACCGGGGCGCTGCGAACAGGAGACCGCTGTGAGCGCTCCGGGGTGGTGCGGGGACCCGGAGCGCTCGGAGTAACAATGCATCTGCTTACTAATAACCTGCATGCGTATGTCTTAGGGGGGATTAAACTGGCAGAGAAGGATCTAGGTGTACTTGTAGATCACAGACTACAGAATAGCATGCACTGTCAGGCTGCTGCTTCCAAGGCCGGCAGGATATTGTCATGTATCAAAAAACGGCATAGACTCAAGGGACAGGGACATAATACTCCCCCTTTATAAAGCATTGGTACGGCCTCACCTGGAATATGCTGTTCAGTTTTGGGCACCTGTCCATAAAAGGGACACTGTGGAGCTGGAAAGGGTACAGAGACGCACGACTAAACTAATATGGGGCATGGAACATCTTAGCTATGAGGAGCGATTAAAGGAGTTACAATTGTTTAGTCTTGAGAAGAGACGTTTAACCTCTTAAGGACGCAGGGCGTATGGATACGCCCTGCATCCCGAGTCCTTAAGGACGCAGGGCGTATCCATACGCCCGTGGGAATTCCGGCCCCCACCGCTAGCCGGTTGGGGACCGGAGCCGGATGCCTGCTGAAATCGTTCAGCAGGCATCCCGGCATATCGCCCAGGGGGGTCATTATGCCCCCCCATGTCGGCGATCGCCGCAGATCGCTGGACAATTCAGTCCAGCGATCTGCGGCGATTCCGGTCAATCGGGTCTCCAGTGACCCGGTGACCCGGAATTACTGGCTGTTCGGGGCCGTCTCTGACGGCCCCGAACAGCCAGAGCCTGCAGGGGTGAGGTGGCACTGGTGCCACCTCACGATTGCCCTGATTTGTCGGCCGGATTACCGGCCGACCAATCAGGGCGCCTGCTGCGGGCGTCACTCCCGCACCCGCTCCGCCCCTCTTCCGGAGGGCGGGTGCGGGAACACGACCCCGGGTGCTGGGGACCCCGATCCCCGGCGTCCATGTTGGGATCGGGGCCCCAGGAGCGACGGCGGCGGCGAGGGACAGTCCAGCGATGAAGCAACAGCAGGAGGTGAGTTACAGCCTCCTGCTGTTGCTTAGCAACAGCTCCCAGCATGCAAAAAGGGCATGCTGGGAGCTGTAGTTATGCAACAGCAGGAGGCAGACCACCACAACTCCCAGCATTCCCTTATGGGCATGCTGGGACTTATGGTTTTGCAACAGCTGGAGGCACATTATTTCTATGGAAAAGTGTACCTTCAGCTGTTGTATAACTACAACTCCCAGCTTGCACAAACAGCTAAAGTGCATGCTGGGAGTTGTAGTGGTGCATCTGCTGGTTGCATAACTACAACTCCCAGCATGCCCGTTTGCTGTCGGTGACTGCTGAGAGTTGTAGTTTTGCAACAGCTGAAGGCACACTGGTTGTGAAACTTAGAGTTTTTTTTTTTACCTAACTCAGTGTTTCACGACCGGTGTGCCTCCAGCAGTTGCAAACTACAACTCCCAGCAGTCACCTTACACCATGCACCGTACATGCTGGAAGTTGTAGTTTTGCAACAGCTGGAGGCACACTGGTTTTGAAACACTGAGTAAGGTCACAAACTCCGTGATACATAACCAGTGTACCTACAGCTGTTGCAAAACTAAAACTCTCAGCATGTACAGTCTGTCAGCGCATGCTGGGAGTTTTAGTTTTGCAACAGCTGGAGGTCCCCCCCAATGTGAATGTACAGGGTACACTCACATGGTCGGAGGCTTACAGTAGGTATCGGGCTGCAAGTTTGAGCTGCAGCAAATTTTCTGCAACAGCTCAAACTGCCAGCGATAAACTACTGTGAACCCCCGCCCGTGCGACTGTACCCTAAAAACACTACACTAACACAAAAAATAAAATAAAAAGTAAAAAACACTACGTATACACATACCCCTATACAACCCCCCTCCCCTCCCCAATAAAAATGAAAAATATCTGGTACGCCATGGTTTCCAAAACGGAGCCTCCAGCTGTTGCAAAACAACAACTCCCAGTATTGTCGGACAGCCGTTGACTGTCCAGGCATGCTGGGAGTTTTGCAACAGCTGGAGGCCCCCTGTTTGGGAATCACTGGCGTAGAATACCCCTATGTCCACCCCTATGCAATCCCTAATTTAGGCCTCAAATGCGCATGGCGCTCTCACTTTGGAGCCCTGTCGTATTTCAAGGCAACAGTTAAGGGTCACATATGGGGTATCGCCGTACTCGGGAGAAATTGGGCTTCAAATTTTGGGGGTTATTTTCTGCTTTTACCCTTTTTAAAAATGTAAAGTTTTTGGGAAAAGAAGCATTTTAGGTAATTTTTTTTAAATTTTTTTTTACATATGCAATAGTCGTGAAACGCCTGTGGGGTATTAAGGTTCACTTAACCCCTTGTTACGTTCCCCGAGGGGTCTAGTTTCCAAAATGGTATGCCATGTGGGTATTTTTTGCGGTCCTGGCACCATAGGGGCTTCCTAAATGAGGCATGCCCCCAGAGCAAAATTTGCTTTCAAAAAGCCAAATGTGACTCCTTCTCTTCTGAGACCTGTAGTGCGCCAGCAGAGCACTTTTCACCCCCATATGGGGTGTTTTCTGAATCGGGAGAAATTGGGCTTCAAATTTTGGGGGGTATTTTCTGCTTTAACCCTTTGTATAAATGTAAATTTTTTGGGAAACCAAGCATTTTAGGTAAATTTTTTTATTTTTTTTTACATATGCAAAAGTCGTGAAACACCTGTAGGGTATTAAGGTTCACTTTACCCCTTGTTACGTTCCCCGAGGGGTCTAGTTTCCAAAATGGTATGCCATGTGTTGTTTTTTTGCTGTCCTGGCACCATACGTGCTTCCTAAATGCGGCATGCCCCCAGAGCAAAATTTCCTTCAAAAAAGCCAAATGTGACTCCTTCTCTTCTGAGACCTGTAGTGCGCCAGCAGAGCACTTTTCACCCCCATATGGGGTGTTTTCTGAATCGGGAGAAATTGGGCTTCAAATTTTGGGGTGTATTTTCTGCTATTACCCTTTTTAAAAATGTAAAACTTTAGGGAAACCAAGCATTTTAGGTAAAAAAATTTTTTTTTTTTTTACATATGCAAAAGTCGTGAATCACCTGTGGGGTATTAAGGTTCACATTACCCCTTGTTACGTTCCCTGAGGGGTCTAGTTTCCAAAATGGTATGCCATGTGGGGTTTTTTGCAGTTCTGGCACCATAGGGGCTTCCTAAAGGTGACATGCCCCCCAAAAACCATTTGACGCTCCTTCCCTTCTGAGCCCTCTACTGCGCCCGCTGAACAATTAACATAGACATATGAGGTATGTGCTTACTCGAGAGAAATTGGGTTTCAAATACAAGTAAAAATTTTCTCCTTTTTACCCCTTGCAAAAATTCAAAAATTGGGTCTACAAGAACAAGCGAGTGTAAAAAATGAAGATTGTGTATTTTCTCCTTCACTTTGCTGCTATTCCTGTGACACACCTAAAGGGTTAAAATGCTTACTGAATGTCATTTTGAATACTTTTGGGGGTGCAGTTTTTATAATGGGGTCATTTATGGGGTATTTCTAATATGAAGACCCTTCAAATCCACTTCAAACCTGAACTGGTCCCTGAAAAAAAGCGAGTTTCAAAATTTTGTGAAAAATTGGAAAATTGCTGCGGAACTTTGAAGCCCTCTGATGTCTTCCAAAAGTAAAAACTCATCAATTTTATGATGCAAACATAAAGTAGACATATTGTATATGTGAATAAAAAAAAAATTATTTTGAATATCCATTTTCCTTACAAGCAGAGAGCTTCAAAGTTAGAAAAATGCAACATTTTCAAATTTTTCATCAAATTTTGGGATTTTTCACCAAGAAAGGATGCAAGTTACCACAAAATTTTACCACTAAGTTAAAGTAGAATATGTCACGAAAAAACAATCTCGGAATCAGAATGATAACTAAAAGCATTCCAGAGTTATTAATGTTTAAATTGACAGTGGTCAGAATTGCAAAAAATGGCTGAGTCCTTAAGGTGAAAAAGGGCTCAGTCCTTAAGGGGTTAAGGGGGGATATGATAAACGTATATAAGTATATAAATGGCCCATACAAAAACTATGGAGAAAAACTGTTCCAGGTTAAACCCCCCCAAAGGACGAGGGGGCACTCCCTCCATCTGGAGAAGAAAAAGTTTAGTCTCAAGGGGAGACATGCTTTCTTTACCATGAGAACTGTGAACTTATGGGACAGTCTACCTCAGGAACTGGTCACAGCAGGAAAAATTAACAGCTTTAAAACAGGATTAGATACATTCCTGGAACAAAATAACATTAATGCTTATGAAGAAATATAGAATCCCATCCTTTCCCCAATATCGCGCCACACCCCTATCCTTCAATTCCCTGGTTGAACTTGATGGACATATGTCTTTTTTCGACCGTACTAACTATGTTTCTATGATTTGGGGATTCAAGTTACAATTTCTTACTTTAACACTAAGAGTAGGTTATTTTATTATCACAATTTATTTGTCACACAGCTACTTGAATTCTTATTAAAGCACAATTATTTTCTGTTCCTAGGTACCTTCTATCGACAGATAAAAGGTACCGCCGTGGGGAGCACATGTGCACCTACGTTTGCTAGTTTAGTTTATTTTTAGGGTGGTGGGAGCACAATTTTATTTTTGGTGGTGATGATTTAGGCACATACACGGAACACATATCATTTTGGGGATGATATTTGGACGATGTTTAAATTTTTTGGGAGGGTACACAGTCACTTTTCCTGGAATTTGTAGAAAAACTTAATCAAAACACCATTGGTATGAAATGTATCCATGAGATTGGTGGAAGGACAATCAATTTCCTGGATCTGACTATATCCATAGACACAAAAAACTATGTATAGGTGTCACGCCGAGCGCTCCGGGTCCCGCTGCTTCCCCGGAGCGCTCGCGGCGTGCTTTTGAATGCAGCGCTCCGGTCAGCACCGCTGACCACGAGCGCTGCTTCCATGTTCTCGGAGGGGACTCTCGGATCGCGTCCCGTGTCTCTCACCCACCACGTCCTCCTTCACTGCCCTCCCGGTGCGCGCGGCCCCGCTCTCTAGGGCGCGCGTGCCGGCTCTATGAAATTTAAAGGGCCAGTGCACCACTAATTGGTACCTGGCCCAATCAGTTCAAAACATATAAAAACCCACTTCCCCTTCCTGTCCTTGCCAGATCTTGTTGCCTTGTGCCCTGAGAAAGCGTTTAGTGTGTCCCAAGCCTGTGTACCTTGACCTTCTGCTGTTGCCCCTGACTACGAACCTCGCTGCCTGCCCTGACCTTCTGCTACGTCTGACCTCGCCTCTGTCTAATCCTTGTGTACCGCGCCAGTCTCAGCTGCCAGAGAGGTCGAGTCGCTACTGGGGAACACGACCTGGTAGTCACTGCTTCAGCAAGTCCATCCTGCTTTGCGGCGGGCTCTGGTGAACACCAGTAACTGCTTAGAACCAATTCCCCAGTACGGCCCGCGTCATCGCCTCTCTGGTACAGGGGATCCACCTCCAGTGTCTTCACCAGCCACTAGTCCGGACCCTGACAGTAGATCCGGCCATGGATCCCGCTGAGGTACCGCTGCCAAGCCTCGCTGATCTCACCTCCGTGGTTGCCCAGCAGTCCCAGCAAATTGCTCAACAAGGACAACAGCTGTCGCAGTTGACCGCCATGATTCAACAGCTCCTGCCTCCACAGCCTCAACCGCCAGCTTCAGCATCTCCTCCTCTCCGAGCTGTTGCTTCTTCTGCTAGAGTCCGCCTGTCTCTCCCAGATAAGTTTGACGGGGAATCTAAAAATTGCCGGGGATTCCTGTCCCAATGCTCCCTGCACTTGGAGATGTTGTCAGACCAATTCCCCACTGAACGGTCTAAGGTGGCATTCGTCGTCAGTCTACTTTCTGGGAAGGCCTTGGCCTGGGCCACGCCGTTTGGGACCGCAACGATCCTGCCACTGCCTCAGTCCAGTCCTTTTTTTCTGAAGTCCGCAGTGTCTTTGAGGAACCTGCCGGTGCCTCATCCGCGGAAACTGCCTTACTGAACCTTGTCCAAGGAGACTCTACCATGGGCGAATACGCCATACAATTCCGGACTTTGGCCTCTGAGTTGGCCTGGAACAATGAGGCTCTCTGCGCGACCTTTAAAAAAGGTTTATCCAGCCATATTAAGGATTGTCTGGCCGCACGAGAGATACCCTCCTCCCTGACTGAACTAATCCACCTGGCTACCCGCATTGATATGCGCTACATTGAGAGACGTCAGGAGCTCCGTCAGGAGAAAGATCTCGTTCGCACCAGGCGATACCAGCGCCTGGCTCCTCTCTTCCAGCATCCGTTGCAGTCTGTTACTGTGCCTCCCGTTGAGAAGGCCATGCAAGTGGACCGGTCTCGCCTAATCTAGCAAGAGAGGACTCGCCGGAGGAACGAGAACTTTTGCCTATACTGTGCGAGCTCAGAACATTTCCTAAAGGATTGTCCTCTTTGTCCTCAGCGTCAGGGAAACGCTCGCACCTAGTGATCGTGGGAGAGGCGTCACTGGGTGTAAATTCTTCCTCTCCACGCCTGACTATTCCAGTGCGGATTTCTCCAGCTGATAAAGCCTCCTTCTCTGCGGAGGCATTCTTGGACTCTGGTTCAACAGGAAACTTCATAAAAGCCTCCTTCATCAACCGGTTTAACATCCCTGTTATCCGTCTAGTCAAGCCCTTCTACATTTCCTCTGTTAATGGAGAACACCTGAATTCTACCGTGCGTTACCGCACGGCCCCTGTACGCATGACCGTGGGGGTTCTCCATCAAGAAAGGATTGAGTTCTTTGTCCTGCCTAACTGCACCTCAGACATCCTTCTTGGCTTACCCTGGCTCCAGCAGCATTCTCCTACCCTCGACTGGACCACGGGGGACATAAAATCCTGGGGCTCTTTCTGCCACTCACGCTGCCTTAAGTCGCTTCCCACCAGCCAAGTCTCTATTGCTTCTCCTTTGCTCGGCCTTCCAAAGGCCTATCAAGACTTTTCTGACGTCTTTTGCAAAAAACAGGCAGTGGTCTTACCACCACATAGGCCCTACGACTGCCCTATTGACTTGCTCCCTGGGACCACGCCGCCCCGTGGCAGGATTTACCCTCTCTCTGCTCCGGAAAAGTGAGGCCATGTCGGAATATATTCAGGAGAATCTCAAAAAAGGTTTCATCAGGAAGTCTTCTTCTCCTGCTGGAGCAGGATTCTTCTTTGTTGCCAAGAAGGATGGATCTCTACGCCCTTGTATTGACTACCGCGGCCTCAATAAGATCACTATAAAGAACCGCTACCCTCTGCCACTCATCTCGGAACTCTTTGACCGGCTGCGCAAAGCAAAGATTTTTACCAAGCTTGACCTCAGGGGCATGTATCATCTCTTCAGAATTCGTGAAGGAGATGAGTGGAAAACTGCTTTTAACACTAGAGATGGTCACTTCGAATACCTGGTCATGCCATTCGGTCTTTGCAACGCCCCTGCAGTCTTCCAAGACTTTGTCAATAAGATCTTCCAGGACTTGTTGTATACTTGCGTGGTGGTCTATCTCGATGACATTCTAATCTTCTCCTCCAACCTAGAGGAACACCGCCTCCATGTTCGCCAAGTGCTCCAGTGCCTCCGAGTTAACCATCTCTACGCCAAAATTGAAAAATGCCTCTTTGAACGTACCTGTCTTCCTTTCCTAGGATATCTGGTCTCAGGACAGGGCCTTCAAATGGACCCCGATAAGCTCTCCGCAGTCTTGGATTGGCCACGCCCCTCTGGACTTCGCTCTATCCAGCGCTTCCTCGGATTCGCTAATTACTACCTTCAGTTTATCCCCCACTTCTCCACCATCGTGGCTCCCATTGTGGCTCTGACCAAGAAAGATGCGAATCCGAGACCCTGGCCTCCCCAAGCGGAAGAAGCTTTTTCTCGCCTTAAGGCCGCCTTCGCCTGCGCACCAGTCTTGACTAGGCCTGATCCACTGAAGCCATTCTTCCTCGAGGTGGATGCCTCTTCAGTAGGAGCCGGGGCGGTTCTTCTTCAGAAAAATGCTAAAGGAAAAAACGTCACTTGCGGTTTTTTCTCTAAAACAGTCTGGAACTGTTTCAGTGTCTCCTTTTCCTCTTCTGGTTCTTCTGATCTGTTCTTCTGTCTTCTTGTCACTACGTATACCCCTGATTCCTCTCAAGCAAGGGGCAGTATTGAAGTTTCTTTAGCTGCCTGGTCTACCAAGAAATTTCCTTCAGCTTCTTCAGAGTCTAATCTTCCATGCGCCTTGACTTTGATGATTGCCACTTGTTCAGTCAATTTTAAGACTTCAATCAGGGTCCTGACAGTTTCAAAGTTCCTTGCATTCACTTCCAGGCTTTGAAGAGAGACGTGCGGTTTGGTAACTATAAAACCAAGTATATCTAGCGATTGTCTGAGCTAGTGATTGTGTGTCTGTATACAAGAGTGTGACAGTGAGTACGTTTAAAAGTGAGAGGGACTTAAAATTTAAGGGACTTTAAATTCTGGGAGTTTAATTGAAATATATATATATATATATATATATATATATATTTATACTATTAATACTTGCAATCCCCAAATCTAGTATGGCCTCCATGTTGGAAAATGCAGTCCAGTGCACATCTTACACAATGTATGCAATCCTTGAATAGGAGTTTGAGGGTACATATTGTTGTGAGAGATGTGTGCGAGTTGCTCATTTGGAAGCCCAGATCCTGGATCTAGAGGAGCGACTGGCAACACTGAGAAGCATTGACAACTTGAAAAGGAGTCTCCTGCTCACTGAGCAAGTACTCTCTGGGGTAGAGGTGGGGGAGGATAGTGGGACGGAGGTGAAGGACAGTCAGGCAGCTAGCTGGGTTACAGTAAGAAAATGCGGTAGAGGGAAAAGTGTCAGGGAGTCTAGTCCTGAACTGTTACACCCCAACAAGTTTGCCCGGTTGGCAGATGAGGGGGATGCCATTTCAGAGCAAGCAGTACTGCAGCAAGATACAGCCTCTGGCCACCAGGGGAGTGTCTGCTCCAGTAAGGAGGGAGGGAGGAGTGCAGGGCAGGCCAGACAGGTACTGGTAGTGGGGGACTCAATTATTAGGGGGACAGACAGGGCAATCTGTCACAAAGACTGGGATCGCCGAACAGTGTGTTGTCTTCCTGGCACTCGAGTTCGGCACATCGCGGATCGGGTTGACAGGTTGCTGGGTGGGGCTGGAGAGGATCCAGCAGTCATGGTACATATTGGCACCAATGACAAAGTAAGAGGTAGGTGTAGTGTCCTTAAAAATGATTTCAGGGACTTAGGCTGCAAGCTTAACGCAAGCACCTCCAAGGTAATAATTTTCTGAAATATTACCTATACCACGAGCCACACCAGAGAGGCAGCAGGAGATCAGGGAGATAAACAAGTGGCTCAGAAGCTGGTGTAGGAAGGAGGGGTTTGGGTTCATGGAGATCTGGGCCGACTTCACTGTCGGTTACCGGCTCTACCGTAGGGACGGGCTGCACCTCAATGGTGAGGGTGCAATAGTGCTTGGGGAGAAGTTGGCTAGAAGGGTGGAGGAGTGTTTAAACTAAGGACTGGGGGAGGGAACCTACAACATACAGGGTGAAGATAGTGTAGATCAGGGGTCTCAAACTCCCGGCCCACGGCCATTTGCGGGCCGCAGAACGAAAGTTTGTGGCCCATGCCAGGTATGTAGTGAAGAAAACTGTGTCTTGAAGCAGTTCTGTGTCCTGAGCAGAGCAGAGAATGCACACGCCCCCCCCCCCCATCAACCAATCACAGTGTCTCAGCACTCAGCACAGTGATTCAGCAATTTCCTCAGCTATTTGGGACACAGAATGCTTCAAGACACAGTTTTCTTCACTACTCCGGAGAGGAGAGGTGCAGTGCAGGGCAGGTAAGGTTGTCTATGTGTGTGTGTGTGTGTGTCTGTCTGTCCATGTGTGCGTGCATATGTGGGTGTCTGTCTGTCTGCGTGTGTGTGTGTCTGTCTATCTATGAGTGTGTGTCTATGTATGTGTGCATGTGTATGTTTCTGTCTGTCTATGTGTGTGTGCATGTGTGAGTCTGCCTATGTGTGTGTGTGCATGTGTGGGTGTCTGTCTGTCTATGTGTGTGTGCATGTGTGTGTGTTTGTCTATGTGTGTATGTGTCTGTCTGTCTATGTGTGTGTGCATGTGTATGTGTCTGTCTGTGTGTGCGTGCATGTGTCTGCCTGTTTATGTGTGTGTGCATGTGTGTGTCTGTCTGTCTGTTTGTGTGCATGCGTGGGTGTCTGTCTGTCTGCTTGTGTGTGTGTCTGTCTGTCTGCGTGTGTGTCTGTCTGTCTATGTGTGTGTGTCTATGTATGTGTGCATGTGTATGTGTCTGTCTGTCTATGTGTGTGTGCATGTGTGTGTGTGTCTGTCTATGTGTGTGTGTGCATGTGTGGGTGTCTGTCTGTCTATGTGTGTGTGCATGTGTGGGTGTTTGTCTATGTGTGTATGTGTCTGTCTATCAATGTGTGCGTGCATGTGTGTGTGTCTGTCTGTCTATGTGTGTGTGCATGTGTGTGTGTGTCTGTCTATGTGTGTGCATGTGTATGTGTCTGTCTGTCTATGTGTGTGTGCATGTGTTTGTGTGTGTCTGTCTATGTGTGTTTGTGTGTGTCTGTCTATGTGTGTGTGCATGTGTGGGTGTCTGTCTGTGTGTGTCTGTGTGTGTGTGTGTGTGTGTGTGTGTGAGTCGGGGGGTAATCGGAAATGCTACCTAATGTGGGGAACCTGCTACTACCTAATTTGGGGAACCTGCTACTACCTAAAGTGGTTAGGCTGCTACTACCTAATGTGGGGAACCTGCTGCTACCTAATGTGGGGAACCTGCTGCTACCTAATGTGGGGAACCTGCTACTACCTAATGTGGGAAACCTGCTTCTACCTAATGTGGGGAACCTGCTTCTACCTAATGTGGGGAAACTGCTACTACCTAATGTGGGGAACCTGCTGCCTACCTAATGTGGGGAACCTGTTGCCACCTAATGTGGGGAACCTGTTGCTACCTAATGTTGGGAACCTGCTGCCTACCTAATGTGGGGAACCTGCTGCCTACCTAATGTGGGGGAACCTGCTGCCTACCTAATGTTGGGAACCTGCTACTACCTAATGTGGGGAACCTGCTGCCTAACTTATGTGGGGAACCTGCTGCCTACCTAATTTGGGGAACCCCCAGAAGTAGCACCCCCCAGAAGTAGCCCAGTGACTGGGCGGTCAACATACAGGGATATAGTCTATTCAGGAAGGATCGGACAAAACAGAAAGGGGGAGGAGTTAGTCTTTATGTAAAGTACAGTCTTAAGGACGCACTGTGGGAGGATATATGGGAGGGAAACGATAATGTGGAGTCATTATGGGTAGAAATATATGGAGATAAAAATAAAAAAAATTCGGGTAGGGGTTTGTTATAAACCACCAAACATAATGGATGAGGCATAAGATCAACTTCTGAAGCAAATAAACAAGGCAGCAAATCAAAATGAGGTGATAATAATGGGGGACTTTAACTATCCTGATATAAACTTGGAGACTGAGACCTGTGAATCTCAGAAACAGGTTTCTGACCATAGCTAAAGACAATTATCTGTCCCAAATGGTACAGAACCCGACCAGAGGGGGCACCCTACTAGATTTAACCCCTTAACGACGCAGGACGTATATTTACGTCATGCGCCGGCTACCACGATATGAAGCGGGATCGCGCTGCGATCCCGCATCATATCGCGTCGATCCCGGCACTCATCAACGGCCGGGACCCGCGGCTAATACCACACATCGCCGATCGCGGCGATGTGCGGTATTAACCCTTTAGAAGCGGCGGTCAAAGCTGACCGCCGCTTCTAAAGTGAAAGTAAAAGTGATCGGGCTGTTCGGGACCGCCGCGGTGAGATTTTTTTTTCCCGTTTCGCCGTGCATTTTTGGGTAAAATGACTAATGTCACTGCAAAGTAGAATTGGTGATGCAAAAAATAAGCCATAATATGGATTTTTAGGTGGAAAATTGAAAGGATTATGATTTTTAAAAGGTAAGGAGGAAAAAACGAAAGTGCAAAAACGGAAAAACCCTGAGTCCATAAGGGGGTTAATATTAACCAACAGACCTGATAGAGTAACTAATGTGCAGGTAGAAGGACACCTAGGAAATAGTGATCATAATATAATAAATTATAACTTGTTGTCATGCTGAGCGCTCCGGGTCCTGCTGCTTCCCCGGAGCGCTCGCGGCGTGCCTCTGTATGGCGGCGTGCCTAACTTATGTGGGGAACCTGCTGCCTACCTAATTTGGGGAACCCCCAGAAGTAGCACCCCCACATCATCCGTCAGCTCATGCTATTACCACACGGGGTAGGGGGAATGTTGGGGTTGCTGGTGGATGATAGGGATGCTACTGCTGGTGGAGAGTGTTGCTGGTGGATGATGAGGGGTGTATGATGAGGGCATTATATGTAATGGGCGCATGCGAACCAGCCTCACCCAGCTGCTACCTCCAGTGGCCCCCAGATAATTTGAGTTTGAGACCCCTGGTGTAGATACAGAGGGGGTGGTCTTAGTAATATACCTGGTGGTGGAGCGGAGGGAGGGGTTAGAATAGTTAATAGGGATAGGCTTCATAGGATGAAAAATCATACACCATTGCATTGCATGATGACTAATGTCAGATTAAAGTCAAATTATGACATAATGGGTATAACAGAGCCTTGGTTGGACGATAGCTGTGACTGGGCGGTCAACATACAGGGATATAGTCTATTCAGGAAGGATCGGACAAAACAGAAAGGGGGAGGAGTTAGTCTTTATGTAAAGTACAGTCTTAAGGACGCACTGTGGGAGGATATATGGGAGGGAAACGATAATGTGGAGTCATTATGGGTAGAAATATATGGAGATAAAAATAAAAAAAATTCGGGTAGGGGTTTGTTATAAACCACCAAACATAATGGATGAGGCATAAGATCAACTTCTGAAGCAAACAAACAAGGCAGCAAATCAAAATGAGGTGATAATAATGGGGGACTTTAACTATCCTGATATAAACTTGGAGACTGAGACCTGTGAATCTCAGAAACAGGTTTCTGACCATAGCTAAAGACAATTATCTGTCCCAAATGGTACAGAACCCGACCAGAGGGGGCACCCTACTAGATTTAACCCCTTAACGACGCAGGACGTATATTTACGTCCTGCGCCGGCTACCATGATATGAAGCGGGATCGCGCTGCGATCCCGCATCATATCGCGTCGATCCCGGCACTCATCAACGGCCGGGACCCGCGGCTAATACCACACATCGCCGATCGCGGCGATGTGCGGTATTAACCCTTTAGAAGCGGCGGTCAAAGCTGACCGCCGCTTCTAAAGTGAAAGTAAAAGTGATCGGGCTGTTCGGGACCGCCGCGGTGAAATCGCGGCGTCCCGAACAGCTTACAGGACACCGGGAGGGCCCTTACCTGCCTCCTCGGTGTCCGATCGGCGAATGACTGCTCCGTGCCTGAGATACAAGCAGGAGCAGTCAAGCGCCGATAACACTGATCACAGGCGTGTTAATACACGCCAGTGATCTGTGCAAGAGATCAGTGTGTGCAGTGTTATAACACTGCAAAAAAAAGTTTAAAAAAATGTGTTAATAAAGGTCATTTTACCCCTTCCCTAATAAAAGTTTGAATCACCCCTTTTCCCATAAAAAAAATAAAACAGTGTAAAAAAAATAAAATAAACATATGTGGTATCGCCGCGTGCGTAAATGTCCAAACTATAACAATATATAATTAATGAAACCGCACGGTCAATGGCGTACGCGCAAAAAAAATTCCAAAGTCAAAAAAAAGCAAATTTTTGGTCACTTTTTATACCATTAAAAAATGAATAAAAAGTGATCAAAAAGTCCGATCAAAACAAAAATCATACTGATAAAAACTTCAGATCACGGCGCAAAAAATGAGCCCTCATATCGCCCTGTACGTGGAAAAATAAAAAAAAGTTATAGGGGTCAGAAGATGACATTTTTAAACATATAAATTTTCCTGCATGTAGTTATGATTTTTTCCAGAAGTGCGACAAAATCAAACCTATATAAGTAGGGTATCATTTTAACCGTATGGACCTACAGAATAATGATAAGGTGTAATTTATACCGATATATGCACTGCGTAGAAACGGAAGCCCCCAAAAGTTACAAAATGGCGTTTTTTCTTTGATTTTGTCGCACAATAATTTTTTTTTCCCGTTTTGCCGTGCATTTTTGGGTAAAATGACTAATGTCACTGCAAAGTAGAATTGGTGATGCAAAAAATAAGCCATAATATGGATTTTTAGGTGAAAAATTGAAAGGATTATGATTTTTAAAAGGTAAGGAGGAAAAAACGAAAGTGCAAAAACGGAAAAACCCTGAGTCCATAAGGGGGTTAATATTAACCAACAGACCTGATAGAGTAACTAATGTGCAGGTAGAAGGACACCCAGGAAATAGTGATCATAATATAATAAATTATAACTTGTTGTCACGCTGAGCGCTCCGGGTCCTGCTGCTTCCCCGGAGCGCTCGCGGCGTGCCTCTGTATGCAGCGCTCCGGGACGTGCCCGCTCTCGGATCGCGCCCCGTGTCTCTCACCTGCCCCGTCCTCCTGCTCAGTCCTGACGCGCGCGGCCCCGCTCTCTAGGGCACACGCGCGCCGGGTCTCTCAGATTTAAAGGGCCAGTACACCATTAATTGGTGCCTGGCCCAATTAGTTCCAAGCACTCCCTACACTATATAAACTCACTTCCCCTTCCTGTCCTTGCCGGATCTTGTTGCCTTGTGCACTGTGAAAGCGTTTCTATGTGTTCCATCGCCTGTGCTTCCAGACCCTTGCAGTTGCCCCTGACTACGAACCGTTGCTGCCTGCCCTGACTTTCTGCTACGTCTGACCTTGCCTTTTTCCTAGTCCTTCTGTACCGCACCTGACTCAGCAGTCAGTGAGGTTGAGTCGCTATCGGGTGAAACGACCTGGGGGTTACCTGCCGCAGCAAGTCCATCCCGCTTTGCGGCAGGCTCTGGTGAAAACCAGTAACCTCTTAGATTCCGTTCCCCTGGTTCGGGGCCCACGCCATCACCTCACTGACACAGAGGATCCACCACCCGTGTCCTCCCCGCACACCAGTCCGGATCCTGACATGGATCCCGCAGAGGTCCCGCTGCCCAGTGTCGCTGACCTAACCTCCGTGGTCGCCCAGCAATCACAGCAGATCGCGCTACAAGGACAACAGTTACATAGTTACATAGTTACATAGTTAGTACGGTCGAAAAAAGACATATGTCCATCAAGTTCAACCAGGGAATTAAGGGGTAGGGGTGTGGCGCGATATTGGGGAAGGGATGAGATTTTATATTTCTTCATAGGCATTAATGTTATTTTGTTCCAGGAATGTATCTAATCCTGTTTTAAAGCTGTTAATTGTTCCTGCTGTGACCAGTTCCTGAGGTAGACCGTTCCATAAAATCACAGTCCTCACGGTAAAGAAGGTGTGTCGCCCCTTGAGACTAAACTTTTTCTTCTCCAGACGGAGGGAGTGCCCCCTCGTCCTTTGGGGGGGTTTAACCTGGAACAGTTTTTCTCCATATTTTTTGTATGGGCCATTAATATACTTATATACGTTTATCATATCCCCCCTTAAACGTCTCTTCTCAAGACTAAACAATTGTAACTCCTTTAATCGCTCCTCATAGCTAAGATGTTCCATGCCCCATATTAGTTTAGTCGCGCGTCTCTGCACCCTTTCCAACTCCGCAGTGTCCCTTTTATGGACAGGTGCCTAAAACTGAACAGCATATTCCAGGTAAGGCCGTACCAATGATTTATACTTGACTCAGTTGACCGCTATGCTGCAACAGCTTCTGCCGCAACCACAGCAACCATCTCCTCCGCCAGCTCCTGCATCTCCTCCGCAGCGAGTGGCTGCTCCCAGATTCTGCCTGTCTCTACCAGAAAAGTTTGATGGGGACTCTAAACAGTGCCGTGGATTCCTGTCCCAGTGTTCCCTACACCTGGAGATGATGTCAGACCAATTTCCTACAGAACGGTCTAAGGTGGCGTTCGTGGTCAGCCTGCTGTCTGGAAAGGCCTTGTCATGGGTCACACCTCTTTGGGACCGCAACGATCCTGCCACTGCTACTATCCAGTCCTTCTTCTCAGAAGTACGTAGTGTCTTTGAGGAGCCAGCCCGGGCTTCCGCACCCTCGCCTCTGAGCTATCCTGGAAAAATGAGGCCCTCTGCGCGACCTTCAAGAAAGGCTTATCCAGTCACATTAAAGATGTCCTGGCCGCACGAGAAATTCCTGCTAACCTGCCACCCACATCGACATGCGTTTCACGGAAAGACACCAGGAGCTTCGTCAGGAAAAGGATCTTGTTCACACCAGGCGGTTTCCCTCCCAGGCTCCTCTCTTCCAACGTCCTTTGCAATCTGTTCCAGTGCCTCCTGCCGAGGAGGCTATGCAAGTGGATCGGTCTCGCCTGACCCAACAAGAGAGGACTCGCCGTAGGAATGAAAACCTGTGCCTATATTGTGCAAGCACCGAACATTTCCTAAAAGACTGTCCTATTCGTCCTCCGCATCTGAGAAACGCACCCACTATCCTAGTTAATGTAGGAGAGTCGTTGCTAGATGTAAATTCTTCCTCTCCACGATTGATTTTACCTGTGCGGATTGCTATACCCGCTAATGCTATTTCCTTCTCCGCTATGGCCTTCTTGGGTTCAGCAGGAAGTTTCATTGAAGCCTCCCTAGTAAAACAGATTCAACATTCCAGTTACCGGTATTGTCAAACCTCTCTTCATTTCATCCGTTAATGGAGAGAGACTGGTCTGCACCATGCGTTACCGCACTCTACCGCTACTCATGAGTGTTGGAGTTCTCCACCATGAACATATTGAATTTTTGTGCTACCCATCTGCACTTCTGAAATTCTTCTGGGCTTGCCCTGGCTCCAACGTCATTCGCCTAGCCTCGACTGGGTCACCGGGGACATTAAGAGTTGGGGATCTTCTTGCCACAAGCGATGTCTTCACCCAGTTTCTTCCTGCCAGGTCTCCATGGCTACTCCATTGGCAGGTCTTCCTAAGGCCTATCAGGACTTTGCGGACCTCTTTTGTAAAAAGCAAGCAGAGGTCTTACCTCCACATAGACCCTATGACTGCCCTATCGACCTGCTTCCTGGTACCACACCGCCCCGTGGTAGGATTTACCCACTTTCTGCCCCGGAAACACAAGCTATGTCTGAGTACATACAAGAAAACCTCAAAAGAGGTTTTATCCGGAAATCTTCTTCTCCAGCTGGAGCTGGATTTTTCTTTGTTGCTAAAAAAGATGGATCTCTCCGCCCTTGTATTGATTACCGCGGTCTCAATAAAATTACCATAAAAAATCGCTATCCTCTGCCTCTCATCTCCGAACTCTTCGACCGACTGCGAGGTGCTAAGATTTACACCAAACTTTATCTAAGGGGCGCATGTAACCTCAACGATGAATGGAAGACCGCCTTCAATACCAGAGATGGTCTCTTTGAAAACCTAGTCATGCCCTTTGGTCTATGCAACGCCCCAGCAGTCTTTCAGGACTTTGTTAATGAGATTTTTCGGGATATGCTGTACTCATGTGTGGTAGTCTATCTTGACGTCATCCTCATTTTTTCCTCCAACCTAGAGGAACATCGCCTTCATGTTCGTCAAGTGCTCCAGTGACTACGCCAAAATCAACTTTATGCCAAAATTGAGAAGTGTATATTCGAACGCAGCAGTCTTCCTTTCTTGGGATACATTGGGGGAGATTTATCAAAGGATTTAGACTGGTTTTTCCTGTCTAAATTTGTCGCACAGAAAGTCGCAGTCTAAATATGTGCGACTTTTCTGCGACTTTTGCTGTAGAGGATTTTTAGAACATGATGCATGCAAGTCTATTTTAGACAGAAATGCATTGGAAAATGCATTGGTGCTGAATTTATCAAGTGCAACTTTTGTGCGACAAGTCGCATCTGCCCAAAATACGCTGAAATGTCAGACCATGTTGTCAGACCCTGAAGTCTGAGCACAGAATTTATCAAGGGCTGTGAGACCTTTGATAAATTAGGAGCACAATAGACAGGAGACTACCACATACGCTGCTCTATAAGCATACCCAGAATAGACTAGATTAGTAAATGTCCCCCATTGTGTCCGGACAAGGTCTTCAAATGGACCCTGATAAACTTTCTGCGGTAATGGTTTGGCCTCGTCCCACTGGCCTGCGAGCAATCCAAAGATTTCTCGGATTTGCAAATTATTATCATCAATTCATTCCCCACTTCTCCACCATCGTTGCTCCTATTGTAGCACTGACTAAGAAAAATGCTAATCCGAAATCCTGGCCGCCACAGGCGGAGGAAGCCTTTAACCACCTCAAAGCCGCATTCTCCTCTGCTTCAGTCTTGTCCAGACCAGATCCTCAGAAGCCCTTCTTCCTCGAGGTTGACGCCTCCTTTGCTGGAGCCGGAGCTGTTCTCCTACAAAAATCCGCTAAAGGAAAAAATGTCACTTGCGGATTTTTCTCCAAAACCTTTTCTCCTCCAGAAAAAAACGATTCCATCGGAGACCGTGAACTATTGGCGATTAAGTTGGCTCCTGAGGAGTGGAGACATCTTCTGGAAGGATCCCTTCATCCCATCACCCTCTATACAGATCACAAAAATCTGTTTTATCTCCAATCCGCCCAGCGGCTAAATCCTCGCCAGGCTAGGTGGTCGTTGTTTTTTGCCCGTTTCAACTTTCAGATTCATTTTCGTCCCGCAGACAAGAATGTCAGAGCTGATGCTCTATCTCGTACCACCGATGCCTCTGAAGCCGAGACAATTCCTCAGCACATCATTCCCCCTGAGTGTCTGATCTCTTCTGCTCGTGCTTCTCTGGTACCTGTGCCTCCAGGAAAGACTTATGTTCCTCCCCGTCTTTGCCTCCGGATCCTCAAATGGGGCCATTTCTCCGTTCTGGCTGGTCACGCTGGAATAAAAAAGACTTTACAGTTGATTGCCAGACACTATTGGTTGTCCTCCTTGGAAAAGGATGTGACCGATTTCGTACGAGCCTGTACAGTATGTGCACGTGACAAGACCCCTCGTCAGAAACCTTCAGGTCTTCTCCATCTGCTGCCGGTGCCTGAACAGCCTTGGTCCCACATAGCCATGGACTTCATCACTGATCTTCCTGTATCCCATGGCAACACTGTCATCTGGGTGGTCGTTGATCGTTTTTCCAAAACGGCTCCCTTTATTCCGCTTTCAGGCCTTCCTTCTGTGCCAATTTTTTCTGCAGATCTTTCGTCTTCACGGGCTTCCCACGCATATCGTCTCGGATAGAGGCGTTCAATTTGTGTCTAAATTTTGGAGAGCTCTCTGTAATCAATTAAAAATCAAATTACATTTCTCGTCCTCCTACCACCTGCAGTCCAATGGACAAGTGGAGAGAGTGAACCAGATCCTTGGTGACTACCTTGCGACATTTTGTCTCCTCCCGCCAAAATGATTGGGTCGACCTGTTACCCTGGGCTGAATTCTCGTACAATTTCAAAAACTCTGAGTCATCCGTCAAGTCTCCGTTCTTTGTGGTGTACGGCCGTCACCTGCTTCCCCCCCCCCTCCCCATCCCCACTTCATCTGGAGTTTCTGCCGTAGATGAATTGACCCTGGACTTCTCCACTATCTGGAAAGAGACTCAAAAGTCGCTCTTACTGGCCTCTTCTCGCATGAAGATACATACGGATAGGAAGAGAAGAACTCCTCCTGTCTTTGCCCCTGGTGACAAAGTGTGGCTCTCTGCCAAATATATTTGGTTTCGTGTCCCTAGCTACAAGCTGGGTCCTCGTTACCTCGGGCCATTTAGAGTCAAAAGTCAAATCAACCCTGTCTCCTACAAGCTCCATCTTCCTTCTTCTCTTCGTATTCCTAACTCCTTTCATGTATCCCTTCTCAAACCTCTTATTCTTAACCGCTTTTCCCCAAAGGTCACCGTTCCTGCTCCTGTCACTGGGTCCTCTGACATCTTCTCGGTAAAAGAAATCCTCGCCTTCAAGGTCGTCAGAGGTAAAAAAAAAATTCTTGTTGACTGGGAGAATTGTGGCCGAAGAGAGGTCTTGGGAGCCTGAGGACAATATCCTCGACAAGGAGCTCATCCATGGGTTCCTGGGCTCCAAAAAGAGGGGGAGACTCAAGGGGGGGGGGGGGGGGTACTGTCACGCCGAGCGCTCCGGGTCCCGCTGCTTCCCCGTAGTGCTCGCGGCGTACCTCTGTATGCAGCGCTCTGGTCGGCACCGCTGACTGCGAGCGCTGTTTTCATGTCACCGAAGGGGACGCGATCCGAGGTACAAGACGTGCCCGCTCTCGGATCGCGCCCCGTGTCTCTCACCTGCCCCGTCCTCCTGCTCAGTCCCGGCGCGCGCGGCCCCGCTCTCTAGGGCGCGCGCGCGCCGGGTCTCTCAGATTTAAAGGGCCAGTGCACTCTCACTGGCCTCTTCTCGCATGAAGAAACATGCAGATAAGAAGAGAAGAACTCCTCCTGTCTTTGCCCCTGTTGACAAAGTGTGGCTCTCTGCCAAATATATCCGGTTTCGTGTCCCTAGCTACAAGCTGGGTCCTCGTTACCTCGGGCCATTTAGAGTCAAAAGTCAAATCAACCCTGTCTCCTACAAGCTCCATCTTCCTTTTTCTCTTCGTATTCCTAACTCCTTTCATGTATCCCATCTCAAACCTCTTATTCTTAACCGCTTTTCCCCAAAGGTCACCGTTCCTGCTCCTGTCACTGGGTCCTCTGACATCTTCTCGGTAAAAGAAATCCTCGCCTCCAAGGTTGTCAGAGGTAAAAAAAAAAATTCTTGTTGACTGGGAGAATTGTGGCCGAAGAGAGGTCTTGGGAGCCTGAGGACAATATCCTCGACAAGGAGCTCATCCATAGGTTCCTGGGCTCCAAAAAGAGGGGGAGACTCAAGGGGGGGGGGGGGTACTGTCATGCCGAGCGCTCCAGGTCCCGCTGCTTCCCCGGAGTTCTCGCGGCGTGCCTCTGTATGCAGCGCTCCGGTCGGCACCGCTGAACGCGAGCGCTGCTTCCATGTCACCGGAGGGGACGCGATCCGAAGTATGGGACGTGCCCGCTCTCGGATCGCGCCCCGTGTCTCTCACCTGCCCCGTCCTCCTGCTCAGTCCCGGCGCGCGCGGCCCCTCTCTCTAGGGCGCGCGCGCCGGGTCTCTCAGATTTAAAGGGCCAGTGCACCATTAATTGGTGCCTGGCCCAATTAGTTCCAAGCACTCCCTACATTATATAAACCCACTTCCCCTTCCTGTCCTTGCCGGATCTTGTTGCCTTGTGCCCTGTGAAAGCGTTTCTGTGTGTTCCATTGCCTGTGTTTCCAGAACCTTGCCGTTGCCCCTGACTACAAACCGTTGCTGCCTGCCCTGACCTTCTGCTACATCTGACCTTGCCTTTTGCCTAGTCCTTCTGTACCGCGCCTGACTCAGCAGTCAGTGAGGTTGAGTCGCTATCGGGTGGAACGACCTGGGGGTTACCTGCAAGTCCATCCCGCTTTGCGGCGGGCTCTGGTGAAAATCAGCAACCTCTTAGATTCCGTTCCGCTGGTACGGCCCACGCCATCACCTCACTGACACAGTGGATCCACCACCCGTGCCCTCCCCGCATACCAGTCCGGATCCTGACACTTGTTCTTCATAAAAGGAATCTCTCGAGGGCCGCAAAAACAATGAACTTTGGGAAGGCAAAGCTCGATCAACTGAGAGAAGCCATTAACAATATAAAATGGGATAGTGTCCTCAAAAATATTAATACTGACACTAAATGGGAGACTTTTAGGAATATCTTAAATGGGCACTGTTATGAAATCAAAAAATTGATATGTTGTAGTACTTAAGTACTACAACATATCTTTAATATAGTTTAATTAAAAAAAGTTATTTTAAACCAGTTTAAAATCACTTTTAAATTCAGCCACTAGGGGTCACCCTCCTAGTGTCCGAATGCATTCGGCAGTGACGTGACTACAGCATTTCGCCTCATTTGAGCCTGGCAAATGAGTCGAAATTCAGTCACTGCGGTGCTCGCTCCCGCCTGTCAATCAAACAGGCGAGAGTGAGCACAGTGAAATCCATGGCTGCGCATTGGCTCCCCGGACTCACACACTGGCTGCCTCCCTGCTGCATATTCTCCCTGCAGCAGGGAGGCACGTGGCTCTTACCTCTCCTTACAGCCACAGCTCCAGTGGGGATACGCCGCCTCCTCACTGCTCCTCGCAGCTGTGTCCTGTCATTACCGGGGGGAGCGCGTTATACGGAGAGGGGGGCGCCATTTACAGGAGGGCCCATCACACACTGAGTAACAAGCATGTGCCCAGCTTCCTGTCATGCACCTACACTCTGGTAACTCTCTCTATGGTTCCGGAGGACTTTCAATCCTCCAGAAACATAGAGACAGTTTCCAGAGTGTACGGGCATGACAGGAAGCTGGGCACACGCTTGTTGCATGCTACGGACCCCCGCTCATGGTCCGGCACAGGTGAGGGGGGGGGGAGTTGCGATATTGGTAAGGGGCTGGGTGTCTTCCAACACAGGGTGCCTCCAATTGTTTCACCACTACAACTCCCAGCATGCCCTGACAGCAAATAGATGTCAGGGCATGCTGGGAGTTGTAGTGGTGAAACAGCTGGAGGCACCCTGTCAGGAGAACTAAGGGCGGAATTCGGCCCCCAGCAGGCATCAGTGACGTGGTGCCTGCTGGGGAAGTCTGCCTGGTAGTGAGCACACTACCAGGCAGACAAAATGCAATTTTTAAGATAATAAAAAAAAAATAAAGGCAGGGAGGGGGTTAGGGATAGATGGGCAATAGGCAGGGACAGAAAAAAAAAAGAGGATGGTGGGAGCTACCCTTTAACCCCTTAAGGACGCAGGACGTAAATGTACGTCCTGGTGAGGTGGTACTTAACGCACCAGGACGTACATTTACGTCCTAAGCATAACCGCGGGCATCGGAGCGATGCCCGTGTCATGCGCGGCTGATCCCGGCTGCTAATCGCAGCCAGGGACCCGCCGGCAATGGCCGACGCCCGCGATCTCGCGGGCGTCCGTCATTAACCCCTCAGGTGCCGGGATCAATACAGATCCCGGCATCTGCGGGAGTTCGCGATTAAAATGAACGATCGGATCGCCCGCAGCGCTGCTGCGGGGATCCGATCATTCATAACGCCGCACGGAGGTCCCCTCACCTTCCTCCGTGCGGCTCCCAGCGTCTCCTGCTCTGGTCTGTGATCGAGCAGACCAGAGCAGGAGATGACCGATAATACTGATCTGTTCTATGTCCTATACATAGAACAGATCAGTATTAGCAATCATGGTATTGCTATGAATAGTCCCCTATGGGGACTATTCAAGTGTAAAAAAAAATGTAAAAAAATGTAAAAGTAAAAGTAAAAAAAAAGTTAAAAATCCCCTCCCCCAATAAAAAAGTAAAACGTCCGTTTTTTCCTATTTTACCCCCAAAAAGCGTAAAAAACATTTTTTATAGACATATTTGGTATCGCCGCGTGCGTAAATGTCCGAACTATTAAAATAAAATGTTAATGATCCCGTACGGTGAACGGTGAGAACGAAAAAAAATTTAAAAAGTCCAAAATTCCTACTTTTTTAATACATTTTATTAAAAAAAAAATTATAAAAAATGTATTAAAAGTTTTTTATATACAAATGTGGTATCAAAAAAAAGTACAGATCATGGCGCATAAAATGAGCCCCCATACCGCCGCTTATACTGAAAAATAAAAAAGTTATAGGTCATCAAAATAAAGGGATTATAAACATACTAATTTGGTTAAAAAGTTTGTGATTTTTTTTAAGCGCAACAATAATATAAAAGTATATAATAATGGGTATCATTTTAATCGTATTGACCCTCAGAATAAAGAACACATGTCATTTTTACCATAAATTGTACTGCGTGAAAACAAAACCTTCCAAAATTAGCAAAATTGCGTTTTTCGTTTTAATTTCCCCACAAAAATAGTGTTTTTTGGTTGCGCCATACATTTTATGATATAATGAGTGATGTCATTACAAAGGACAACTGGTCACGCAAAAAATAAGCCCTCATACTAGTCTGTGGATGAAAATATAAAAGAGTTATGATTTTTAGAAGGCGAGGAGGAAAAAATGAAAACGTAAAAATTAAATTGTCTGAGTCCTTAAGGCCAAAATTGTCTGAGTCCTTAAGGGGTTAAATTCTCACTGTAAGATGTATATACCTTATGGGAATAAAAGGGTCAGAAATAAAAGAAAACCAATATGGATGAATAAAAATGTTAAGGGGGCAATAAATGACAAAAAAAATAATCATTTAAACTACTAAAACAGGAGGGCAGTGAAGTAGCATTAAAAAGCTATAGAGAAAAAGTTAAAATATGTAAAATACAGATAAAAGCCGCAAAAATAGAGACAGAAAGACTCATTGCCAAAGAGAGTAAAACTAACCCCAAAATGTTCTTTAACTATTTAAATAGCAAAAAGGTCAAAAATGAAAGTGTAGGCCCTTAAAAAAATGATGAGGAAGAAATTATAAACGGGGATCAGGAAAAAGCAAATATACTAAACAAATTCTTCTCCACTGTGTTCACTGAGGAAAATGAAATGCCAGGTGAAATACAGTGGGATTAGGTAAACTCCCCAGTACAGGTCACCTGTCTAACCCAGGAAGAAGTACGGTGCCGCCTACAAAAAATCAAAATAGACAAATCACCAGGTCCAGATGGCATTCACCCCCGAGTTCTAAAGGAATTAAGAATTGTAATAGACAGACCTCTATTTTTAATATTTAAGGACTCTATAGTAACAGGGACAGTTCCCAAGGACTGGCGCATGGCAGATGTGGTGCCATCCTGGGGGGACAAAAGGTGACCCTGGGAATTACAGACCTGTTAGTTTAACCTCCGTTGTATGTAAATTGTTTGAGGGTTTTCTAAGAGATGCTATTTTGGAGTATATTGACAAAAATAAATGTATGACTCAATATCAGCATGGCTTTATGAGGGATCGGTCCTGTCAAACAAACCTGATCAGTTTTTATGAGGAGGTGAGCTCCAGACTGGACCAGGGACTCTCACTGGATGTCGTATATCTGGATTTTTCCAAAGCATTTGATACGGTGCCACATAAAAGGTTGGTGCATAAAATGAGAAGGATTGGGCTGGGGGAGAATGTGTGCAAGTGGGTAAGTAACTGGCTCAGTGATAGGAAACAGAGGGTGGGTATTAATGGTACTTATTCTGATTCGGTGACTGTTATTAGTGGGGTACCACAGGGATCAGTCTTGCGTCCTGTTCTATTTAATATATTCATTAATGACCTTGTAGAGGGGTTGAATAGTAAAGTAGCAATCTTTGCAGATGATACTAAACTCTGTAAAGCGGTAAACACTATAGAAGACAGTGCACTGTTACAAATGGATCTGGATATATTGGAGGTTTGGGCTGAGAAGTGGCAGATGAGGTTTAACACTGATAAATGTAAGGTAATGCACATGGGGAGGAAAAATTAAATGGGAGAACACTTGGGACGACTGATATGGAAAAGGACTTAGGGGTCTTTGTTAATAGTAAATTTAGCTGTAGTGACCAGTGTCGTGCAGCTGCGGCCAAGGCAAATAAAATCATGGGGTGCATCAATAGGGGCATAGATGCCCACGACAAGGAAATAATTATACCGCTGTGCAAATCACTAGTCAGACCACACATAGAATACTGTGTACAGTACTGGGCACCAGTGTACAAGAAAGATATAGTGGAGCTGGAGAGGGTTCAAAGACGGGCAACCAGGGTAATACGGGGAATGGGAGGACTACAGTACCCAGAAAGATTATCAGAATTGGGTTTATTTAGTTTAGAAAAAAGAAGGCTTAGGTGAGACCTTATAACTATGTATAAATATATCAGGGGACAGTACAGTGATCTCTCCCATGATCTATTTATACCGGGGACTGTATCTATAACAAGGGGGCATCCTCTATGTTTAGAGGAAAGAAGGTTTCTACACCAGCATAGACGGGGGTTCTTTACTGTAAGAGCAGTGAGACTGTGGAATTCTCTGCCTGAGGAGGTGGTCATGGTGAACTCTGTAAAAGAGTTCAAAAGGGGTCTGGATGCATTCTTGGAGAATAATAAACAACAACAAAACATGGTCTCGAATGGCTGGAGGTGCTCAACCCCAAATGCAGTTGTGCATTTATACTGGGGGAGCAGATCCTGCCCTTGTAGTCCGTTGCTAGGGGCGATCCCCAGCAAGAGAATAATAACATCGCCGGTTATGTATGCTAGATTTATAGGGACAGAACGTTGATCCAGAGATTTATTTTGACTGCCATATTTGGAGTCTGGAAGGAATTTTTACCTCTAGTATGAGGGTGTTTTGCCTTCCCCTTGGATCAACTCAGTAGGGACTTATTAGGGATATAGGTTGAACTAGATGGACTCTGGTCTTTTTTCAACCTTCAACCTTATGAACTATGTTACTATGTTTATAGGGAGTTCTACTTGCAGTCATGTACACCCTCAAGGCCCATATTAATCCAGCTCCACTCCATGCCCAGAGTCCGTGTAAATGTTGGCGGTTGGTCCTTCCGATATGCTGCAGGCTTCAGTTAGGGCAATAAGTTCGGCATCTTGTGCTGAAACACGGGAAGGTTGTAGTCTTGCTCTCAGAACATCGAATGGGCTAACCACTGAGTGGAAGTTGCCACCTTCATCAGCATATCTGGACCCATCTATGTAGAGAGTAAAGAGTAAAGGTTGTATTGTCCAATGGTGTTTCTTGGACCATTGGTAGATTTGATGTCTCCATTTCCATAACCTCTAAACAATTGGTCTTAGGGTCACTGAGGTCTCCATCATTTTGTTGAATTTGATTTTCTTCATCTTCCCCCCTCAAGAGAGGAAGCAGGGTAGCTGGATACAGGATTCCATATCTTTGAAGAGTGACTTTATCCAGGAGTAAGAGAGAGAGCATTGAAGCCTCACTTGTCTTTGTAGAGAAAGTGGATTTCTTTGGCATTGAGTCAAAAATAGCTTTCAGATCTTATGAAGTGAGGATAATGATAGAATATCCAAAAATGATGTCCGAAGTCTTGTCCAAAAGGTCTTTAGCAGTTATCACAGCTCAAAGGCAGGTGGGTGCAGTTTGTGCAACAGGATCTTGTCTGCATGAGTAGTATCCCAAAAGGTCTCAATTTGTCTCCAAGTTGTTTTTTTTTTTCATTTTGCAAGGACTCCAGAGGCATGGCCCTTTGTTTCAGAGACAAACAGATAAAACGGTAGTTCATAGTTCGGGATGCCAAGTGCAGGAGCGGACATGATACGGTCTTTTAGGTGGTTCAAACACTGTATAGCTTTCCATGATAGTGGCTGCTTCTAAGTCATAGCTGGAATGGTATCATACAGAGGTTGCATCAGCGCTGAGGCATCAGGAATCCATTGTCGGCAGTAAGTGATCATACCAAGAAAGGCGTGTAGTTGATTGACAGTTGTAGGTACAGGAACCTTTGGATGGCTTGCTTCCTGTCTTCCGTGAGGTGTTTAGCACTTTGAGAAATACAATGTCCTAGGAAGACAACTTTTTGTTATGACCATTGAACTTATTCAAGGGACATCTTGCAGTACTAAGACTTTCAGTTCTCACTGCTATTGAGTTCTCACTGCTATTGAAAAAGGGGACAAGGCTCCCTGAAACACGTCTAGCCCGAGAACACTCTTACCCTCACCCCTACTTGTGGACACAAAGGAAGACTTTGAACCTAGGAATCTTCTGCACGGATTCCAAAGTTCATCAGGAACCATCCCTGTGACGGACTGACTCCGCCAAAAGTGACTTCTCCTTCCGGATGACAAGCCCCAGCATATCCCAGGCAATATCCCCAGGCAGAACTATAGATTATTGCATCCTTGTACCCAAAGAACCAGGCAACTTCAGTCTTCAGGTATAAATACAGAACCCTTTATTGTGGAACAAGTGTCTTATTTTATAGGAAGGACATCACATGGGGAAGGGTCAGTAAAGACAATACAGGTGACAGTGAGTCTCGGAGATAATCCAATAAAAATAGCTCTCCCTATACAGTGCCTTGAGTGCAAAAGGTGGAGGTGTGCAGAAGTTGTACTGTGTGCAAAAAGGAGAAGCATGTGTAGAATTAGTGCATTGTACCAAAGGTGAAGCGTGTGCAAAAAGTGGACCGTGTGCAAAATGTGAACCATGTGCAAAAGGTGCATTGTGTGAAGGAGGTGGACAGTGTGCAAAAGTGTATGAAAACAGTAAATAACAGTAACTCCGAGCTTTATGTCACTGGACAACATCAACTGAGGGGTACAAATAGTGATGTCCTAAACTCCATCCAAGTAGGTAGGGTGACTCTAGGATCCGTCACTGTGCTCCCACTTTTTGTTTCCAGTGACAGACCTGGCTAGATCCACACGGGTCGGCTTGGGGCTGTCTTGCTGGCTAGGTACCGTATTTATCGGGGTATACCACGCACCGGCCTATAACACGCACCCTCATTTTACCAAGGATATTTGGGTAAAAAAAGTTTTTTACCCAAATATCCATGGTAAAATGAGGGTGCGTGTGTGCGCGTGTATACCCCGATACATCCCCAGGAAAGGCAGGGGGAGAGAGGCCGTCGCTGCCCGCTTCTCTCCCCCTGCCTTTCCTGGGGTCTAGAGCCCTGCTGCCGCCGCTTCTCTCCCCCTGGCTATCGGCGCCGCTGCCCGTTCTGTCCCCCTGACAATCGGTACTGGCGCCCCATTGCCGGCGCCGATAGCCAGGGGGAGAGAAGCGGTGCCGACAGCCAGGGGGAGAGAAGGGGCAGCGGCACCCATTGCCGGCGCCGCTGCCCCGTTGCCTCCCCCCATCTCCGGTGGCATAATTACCTGGGTCGGGTCCGCACTGCTCCAGGCCTCCTGCGTGCATCCCCTGCGTCGTTGCTATGCACGGCGCGGTGCACTGACGTCATGCGCCGCGCCGTGCAGCGCATAGCAACGACGAAGGGGACGCACGCCGGAGGCCTACAGCAGCACGGACCCGACCCAGGTAATTATGCCACCGGGGATGGGGGGAGTCAACGGGGCAGCGGCGCCGGCAATGGGTGTCGCTGCCCCTTCTCTCCCCCTGGCTATCGGCGCCGGTATCGATAGTCAGGGGGACAGAACGGGCAGCGGCGCCGATAGCCAGGGGGTGAGAAGGGCCGGCAGCAGGGCTCTAGACCCCAGGAAAGGCAGGGGGAGAGAAACGGGCAGCGACAGCCTCTCTCCCCCTGCTTTTCCTGGGGGTGTATCGGCGTTTAACACGCACATAGACTTTAGGCTAAAAATTTTAGCCTAAAAAGTGCGTGTTATACGCCGATAAATATGGTAGTTAACTCCAATTGCCGAGACAATCCATCAGCATTTCCATTCTGTTTACCTGGCCGATATTGTATTGTAAAATTAAATGGCTGTAGGGCCAGGCTCCACCGCAGCAGTCGTCCATTGTCCCCAGACACCCAGTTGAGCCAAACCAAGGGGTTGTGGTCCGTGAGTACAGTAAATGAGCGTCCATACAAGTAGGCTTGTAGCTTTTTGAGGGCCCACACCAACGCCAGGCACTCTTTTTCAATAGCAGCATACCCTACCTCCCTGGGCAGCAATTTGCGGCTGATGTAGACCACCGGGTGTTAATCACCGTCCTCGTCCACTTGACTCAACACTGCTCCTAATCCAAAAGTAGAGGCGTCTGTACGGACACAGAAACGTTTATTTGAATCCGGAGCCGCTAGTACCGGTGCAGAAATCAATGCAGCTTTTGATTGTTTGAATGCAGACTCACACTCTGGGGACCACAGGACCTGTTGGGGAAGGTTCTTCTTTGTCAAGTCAGTCAGGGGCTTTGCGATGGTGAAGGAGTTGGACAGGGGCTTTGCGATGGTGAAGGAGGTGGACAGTGAGCAAAAGTGTATGAAAACAGTAAATAACAGTGATGAAATGGTGATGAAATCAATGCAGCTTTTAATTGTTTGAATGCAGACTCACACTCTGGGGACCACAGGACCTGTCGGGGAAGGTTCTTCTTAGTCAAGTCAGTCAGGGGCTTTGCGATGGTGCTATAATTAGGTAAAAATCGGCGATAATAACCTGCCGTACCAAGGAAAGCTAAAACCTGAGTCTTGGTACGGGGGGTTGGCCAATTTGCAACTGCCTCTACCTTAGCCGGCTCCGGCTTTTGTCGTCCACTGCCCACCTGATGCCCGAGGTACTGCACTTCAGACATCCCTATGTTACATTTCTCTGGCTTTAAAGATAGGCCTGCTGCCTTAATGCGGTCTAATATGGTACCTAGGTGGGACAAGTGTTCCTCCCAGGTATCACTGTAGATCGCGATGACGTCCAGGCATAATCTTGGAGGCAGGGGTGGACATATCGCCTGTGCAGCCGGTTCAGCTGTGGGCAATATTTTATTTAGGGTACACTCTCTGGCAAGGTTATAATGATTACTGTCTTCATGCAGAGGATGAGGATCTGTTGACAAAGTGAGGAGCCAATGATGTCTGGATGTCAGACTCTGCAGAGAAGATGGAGCTGGAGGAAGACCTGGTCTCTGGACGAGATGAAGAAGAAAAGATAACAGAGAAGATATCACTCAAGTCAGAAGACGTCACTCAGGTCACTGATATCATTGTGTATTCTCCTGACTGTCCAATCAGAGCTGTAGTCACTTGTAAGTTCTGCAGTGATGATGGTTAAAACTGTATCCAATCTGTGTCTCTTCAGCTGTTGCAAAACTACAACTCCCTGTCACGGGAGTGATTGGGCCAGGCACCAATTAGTGGTGCACTGGCCCTTTAAATTTTAGCAAGCCGGTGCACGCGCGCCCTAGGGAGCGGGGCCGCGCTCGCTGGGAGGAAGCAGACGGGGGCGAGAGGTGAGTGACATGGGGCGCGATCCGAGGGCGGGCACGACCCGTGGCTCGGATCGCGTCCCCTCCGGAGACCAGGGAGCAGCGCTCGCGGTCAGCAATGCTGACCGGAGCGCTGCAGACAGAAGCACGCCGTGAGCGCTCCGGGTCCCGCTGCCTCCCCGGAGCGCTCACGCCGTGCTTCTGTCTGCAGCGCTCCGGTCAGCATTACCAGGTCGTTCTTGGTAAGCTTTTAACATGTTCACATGGAAGGTCCGCTGGATCCTTCTATCTGTACATTTAGCCACTAGGTAGGTGGTGTCACACAGCTTCTTCACCACCCTGTATGGTCCTTGCCACGCTGCCTGCAGTTTATCCTTCTGGGATGGCTTAAATGCTAAGACCATCTGTCCCTCCTCGAAGGTACGGCTCCGGGCGGTTCGGTCGTACCACCGCTTCTGCCGACCCTGCGCTACTTGAAGGCTCTCCTGGACCATGTCCGTGAGGTCCTTAAATCTATCCCTCAATGCCAATAAGTACTCTACGATGGTCGGCCCCTCGGTTTCTAGTTCACCTTGCCAGTGCTCTCGCAGCAAATCTAGAGGACCCCTAACACGCCGAACGTAAACCAACTCAAAGGGTGAGAATCCGGTCGATTCCTGTGGCACCTCCCGATAGGCAAACAAGAGGTGCGGCAGGTATCTTTCCCAATCCCTGTGAGTGGCCGTAAACTTCCGTAGGAGCTGCTTGAGGGTCCCATTGAACCTCTCGCACAGTCCGTTAGTCTGGGGATGGTACGTGGAGCTGAACTGTGGTTTGATGTGGGACAACTCCCACAACTGTCGGGTTACCTTTGCTGTGAACTGTGTTCCCTGGTCTGAGAGAATCTCTCGGTGAAATCCTACCCTGGTAAATATGCCCACCAAAGCATTAGCCACTGTCTCTGCCTCAATATTTGCTGGGGGAATAGCCTCGGGGAAACGGGTGGCATAGTCCACAATGGTTAGAATATATTTCTTTCCTGATGGGCTTGGTGTAGGGAGAGGGCCCACCAGATCGACAGCTACAAGGCTAAAGGGCTCGTTTATGATGGGTAGAGGGTGAAGGGGCGCTTTAACATGGTCCCCTTTACTCCCTACCCGTTAGCACACATCGCATGTCCTGCAGTATTGTCTGATGTCATTGGTCACCCCAGGCCAGAAGAATGTCTGGGTTATGTGGTTGTGGGTCTTAGTCATCCCGAGATGTCCAGCTAGTGGAATGTCATGCCCTATCCTGAGTAAGTCCTGACGGTACTTCCGAGGGACCACCAACTGGCGTTTAAGTAAATTACGTGAACCTTTCCCTTCCGTCACCCTATATAGTAGGTTTTTATCCCATTCTAGTCTCCCCCCCCCCCCCAGTCCTCAGCCATCTGTCCCTGCCTTTGCTCGGTACGTGGCAAGGGTTGGGTCAGTTAAAGTCTCTCGAGCAAAGTCAGTTGGCGAATCCCACTGTATGGGGGGTAGTGTCTGGGCAGGGGCAGTCTGGTTGGGTTGTTGTCTTACCTGTGGCCCATCATTGAGCAGAGTCACCTCTTTCTGAACCTGCTGCCGGGTGGTTAATGGGTAAGCTTCGGTGGTTGTGGTAGGGACATATGAAGAATTCAGCCGCCCCAAATCATTGCTCAAGAGTACTTCTGCTGGCAAGTTCTCCATAACTCCCACTTCTATCTTCCTGGACCCAGCCTCCCAATCAAAAAAAAACCCTTGCGGTGGGGATCTGCATAATCCTTCCCCCGGCAACACACACAGCCACAGTCCGGCCAGTCTTTTCTCGGTGTTGGACGATGGTCGGTTGGACCAACGTGAGAGTGGCTCCGCTGTCTTGAAGTCCCTGCACCTGCTGACCATTTACCCAAACTCTCTGCCGGTGGTCTCTGCCTGTTGTCAACCATAGCTGCTTGGACTGGGTCCGCTTTGTGTAGGATCCCCATATCCTCTTGGCACCTTTCCTGAGAAGTAGATTCAGCTTCCACGCAGTGAGCTCCCGCTCGTGGGAAGGTCTTTTCCAGTCTCTGGATGGAAGTCTTTCCTGAGGACAGTCTCGCTTGTAGTGGCCTATTTGGTCACATGTATGGCACCTCACGTTGACAACCCTCCCGTGTGATTGATTAAAAGTCACCCGAGCCGGACGACTGGGAGCTGGGGTTGCTGGGGCGGCCGGAGCCCATCGGGCTGCTGGTCTGCTTACAGGGTTCGCTGGCCACCAGGCATTCAAGTATTGGTCAGCTAACACTGCAGCTTTATCAAGTGTTGTGGGCTTCTGGTCCTTCACCCACTCTTTTACTGCAGTTGGCAATTGTTCACAGAATTGTTCCAGGAGTAACTGCTGCATTAGATCATCTATGGTTGCTACCTCACAGCCTGTTACCCAGCCTTTTGCCAACCGGGTCAACTGATATGCAAAGTCAGTGAATTTCTGCCCTTCTTTTCTTCGTAGATTCCGTAATTTCATTCTGTGGGCTTCCGGGGTGATGCCATACCGAGCGAGTAAACATTCTTTCACCCGTACATAGTCCTGACATTCTTCTTCGGGTACTGTCTGATATGCCTCAGCAGCTCTGCCAGTTAGATGACTCACCAAAACGTTTACCCAGTTGCCTTCCTCCATTCTTTCAAGTCGGCACTGTCTCTCAAAGACTTGTAGGAAGCTGTTGATGTCCTCCCTCCCGTCTTCAAAGGTACAAAAAGCTGTGTAAGGTAGCTTCTTGCTGTGGGTACCATGACAGATTCCCTCTGTTCTTCTGATGTTGTTCGTCTCTGCTATATGTAGTTGTGTTACTTCTGATATAATTTTCTCCACTGAAGCTCGTGGAGGGTCTTTGCCTAGGAGGTCCAGGCGCCACTGAACTTCCCTCTGGGCATCCATCCTGTCTGCTCTCTGGGTTAACGATTCACTGTTCCTGTTCCTGATGATAGCCGCGTTACTTTTGTTGCTGGCTACCCGACCTCTAGCTTCCAGCAGATCTTTTAGGGTGCTCCGCTTTAGTTTTTCATAGCACAACTCCATCCACTGCAAAGCATTGTTGCTGAGACCGAGGTCAAGACAGCGGCTGTATCTCCCCCAGCTGGGCTGGTCTCAGTGTTGATCCTGGAGAAGTCAGATCCCACCGTTGTCACCAATTGTGACGGACTGACTCTGCCAAAAGTGACTTCTCCTTCCGGATGACAAGCCCCAGCAAATCCTAGGCAATATCCCCAGGCAGAACTAGAGATTATTGCATCCTTGTACCTAAAGAACCAGGCATCACCAGTCTTCAGGTATAAAATCAGAACCCTTTATTGTGAAACAAGTGCCTTCTTTTATAGGAAGGACATCACAGGGGGAAGGGTCAGTAAAGACAATACAGGTGACAGTGAGTCTGGGAGATAATCCAATAAAAATAGCTCTCCCTATACAGTGCCTTGAGTGCAAAAGGTGGAGGTGTGCAGAAGTTGTACTGTGTGCAAAAAGGCGAAGCATGTGTACAATTAGTGCATTGTACCAAAGGTGAACTGTGTGCAAAATGTGTATGAAAACAGTAAATAACAGTAACTTTATGTCACTGGACAACATCAACTGAGGGGTACAAATAGTGATGTCCTAAAGTCCATCCAAGTAGGTAGGGTGACTCTAGGATCCGTCACAATCCCCCGCTCCGCTGGCTAGCTACAGCGAAGAAGCCGGTAAGAGGCACCTAGTGCCACATCACAGCTCATTTGGAGCACTTGACCCTGTGCCACCGGGCACTAGCGAAGTTCCGAAGGATTTAAAATTGTGAACTCTCTGTGTTATTGTGTCTAACATCATTGCGCTCAGAACCCCACACATTGGTCCCCGCGCCGTTGGTGGTAGCGAGGTTCTGAGGCTATTAAACAGAGCAACCGATTATACAACAGTAAACCCCCAGCTTTGAGAGCGCTTACACCTAGCCCTGTGCCGACAGGGTAAAGTGGACTCAAAAAAGGGGGCCTCCAGCTCTGCAAAAATTCTGCCACCAAATGCTTTCAACTGATATTATTACAATCCAGACACGTAGCTGTCTTTGCAGATAAATCAATGACTATATCAAGTGACTTTTAATTGTGGAAAGACTATACTAACTCCAGCACCTGCAGCACTTTAATTGCCTAAATTGCAGAATGTCCTATTTTCCCTGACCTGTCCCAAGGGGTGTATAAACATTTTTGCATTCATCTTTTAGCTTATTTTATTGCATTTTTATTTATTGACAGTCTGAGGCAAGGGCCCTGCTGAAGACTGTGCATGTACCTATTAAATATTAAATATTATTGTATCATTGGACACCATCTCTTTACTTCATTCTTACTCTCTTTTATTCCTCTAATTCTCTTTTACATTCTTATATTTTTACCTTCAACCCCAGCCTAGTAGGACTTTTTTTCCTATATTTATTGTTGGTTATGCTTTTGGCACATTGGGTTTATGTGCAACACAGTATCCTCGGCTTGGTAATTCATGTTTTATGTTGAACTCCCATTTATTGTTTAGAATTTTTTACATCCTGCAGTAGATTGAAGCAAGGAAAGATAGTAGATGAACTGAGGTGGTGGATTCATGCAGTGGAGAGGTATAGACCTTTCTCTGTTCAGGATCGCACGGCAGTGCTTGCAGGGGCAGCAAGAGTGAAACCAAGCAGGTTTATTAATTTTAAACGCAAACATAGGTATTATGTAGAGACAACGCATTTTGCAAGGATCCCCTTGCTTTGTCAGGTCTGGGGGTCACAAGAATGGGGAGATTTAAATATACACAGAGCGCGGGAATCTAACAAGACGGGGGTGCCATCACAGATACATCTAAAAACATACGCAATGCTGCAATGGGTTAGAAAACATATATGTTCATCAAAGTTTTGGAATAAATATAATGACAGATATATGGCAGAGAAATGTGTTTACACATTTAATTTCCTGCTGATTTTGCGAGTGGAGTTGAGAATGAAGAAAAAAGACTACCAATGTTTTGTAGGTTCCGATGCGCTCACTGGCCGGAATTTAGTGCTGTACAGCGCATAGCTGTCAGCTGTGATTTACTTCATTGGATATATCTCCGAAGTGTCAGGCGATGTAGTGAACCACGCGGCTGTGATTAGTATGGGCGGCAGGAAGGACCGCTCGCACAGTGGGTTACACAGTTTTCTTTATTGGCTGTTTCATTCGTAGTAGTATGTTACATTTACAAAGTACACTATGGTATATGTTATATATACCACAATATACACTGCTAGCACTCTTCTATGGGATACAATGCGCTCACTGGTCGGAGTCCTGCGCTACATAGCGCATAACTGTCAGCTGTGACTAACTTCATTGAACTTGTGTCAGTGACCGTGGATTGCATAGCCGTGGATGTTATGGGAAACAGGGGGGACCGCTTGCATGTTAGGTTCCCCCGGTTTCCTTTGTCATTTATTTTATTTCAGATGGGTAGTATGTTGCACTTGTACGGTGAGTTACGGTATATGGTATGTTACGGTATGTGTTCCATACTGCTTTTATTCTTTTATGGGCTCCGATCCACTTACTGATCGGGGTTCTGTGCTATATGGCGCATAGCTGTTAACTGTGGTGAGCTTCATCACATTCATCTCCGGAGTGTTGGTGGCAGTGGGCTACGTGGGCAGCCGGGGGGACAGCTCACACAGTAAGTGAACCAGACTTCTTTATTGTTTGTATTATTTCAGAGGGGTAGCGTGTTAAAGTTGCAGAGGAGGTGGTTAGTAGTTTCTGATACTCTGCTGTACATGTTCAGTGATGCTCATATCATTTTGATGTTCTGATGAGGTTGTGCTTATGATTTGTAGGTTCTATTAACCTCCGCAATGCTGGATTAGTTATATAGCTGTGATGGAGCTGTGCCTACAGATCGCAGCCATCACCTATGGTGTGTGGATGCTGTTAAACTATGCAATGCTGATTCATATCAACAATTGCATGGATATGGATTATAGTTGGAGGAAATGGTGATTTTATGGCAGACAGGAGACTCGTATCAAATGCATTATCCTTCTTTATTCAGCCCAATAGCAGAAAGAAATGCAATGTAATGTAATAACAAAGAAAAAAGAGGGAGTGTTGGTCACCTAGCAACCACCTACACCCCTTTACACTCCGACCAATCCTCTTCCACCTAACTCCATATTAACCAAGTCCAGCTCCACCTCCTCCTCTTTCTTTCTGCTCAGTAGCAGTGTTAACATCAGATAATTATTTACTCCAGTGTCTGGTTGTGCCAGATCTCACTGTTTTATATTCTCTGTCATCCGATTTCCTCTTGTTTGTGCACATTACCCGGTGTAGATACTTCATACACCGGGCCTCTGTGTCTTTTTCCCTATTCTTGTTGTTTTTCCTTGTGTCGACTGGACCCTCAGGATCCTTTGGACCTGGATCTGTTCGCATCCAGACTCAATCGACAGTTGCCACGGTTCTTCAGTTGGAATCCGGATCCGGAGGCTCTGGCCACGGATGCATTTCTACAAACGTGGCCTTCGGGAACGTTGTACGCGTTCCCCCCTTTTGCCATGATTCCCAGAGTACTGTGGCAAACGGAGTCTCAGGCATCCACTCTGGTGCTGCTCACTCCTTGGTGGCCGACCAAGTCTTGGTTTCCCAAGATTCTGGGAATGACCATAGATTATCCACGGATTTGTCCCGTTTTTCCATCTCTTCTGCTGGACCCCATGGGGGACCCGCATCCGTTAGTCTTGTCCGGTCAGTTGCGACTGGTGGTCTGGTTGATCTCGGGATGCCGGACTTTGGTATCGGCATTTCACGATCAGCTAGGGAACTCATATGCGAGATGCATGGGCTCCAGGTACCAGATCGGCTTACCGATCTGCCTGGGGATTATGGGTTCATTGGTGCTCACAACAGCAGATGGATCCCATTCGTGCCCCTGTGTCCGGAGTCTTAAATTTTTTGTCTGAGGCTTTTGACGCTGGTAAGGCATATTGGACGATTAATGTGTATAGATCCGCGATTTCTGCTCATCACGCTCATGTAGATGGTGCGACTTTGGGTAGACATCGGTTGGTGTGTCGTCTTTTGCGCCGCATTCGTTTTCAACGTCCCCCTGCTCCTAAGTATCATTCTACTTGGAATGTATCCCTGATTTTTCGGTTGTTTTCTTCTTGGGAGGATAATGAAGATTTATCTCTCAAGTTTTTATCGTTCAAGCTGACCATGTTGTTGTGTTTGATATCCATCAAACGTGTGTCGGATGTTCGGGCATTGGAGGTATCGAGGAGGCAATTTACACCTGGGGTGTGCTCTTCTCCATTGCTCGTTGGACGAAAACCGATTTGAGTACGGCATTCTATCCGAGTTTTACGGAACACCCTAAGTTGTGTGTAGTTAGGTGTCTTAAAGCTTATGAACTTAGGTCAGCACACTTGCGTTCGGATTCTGTTTCCCAACTTCTCATATCTTTCTGTACTCTGCACCGTCCAGTGTCTTCTTCAACGCTGTCCAGGTGGATCCGTCTGATGATGATCCTTGCCGGGGTTGATGTCTCCATTTTTAAAGCGCATTCCTCTAGAGGAGCCATGGCTACCAAGGTGGCTCAAGCGGGAGTCTCTCTATCTGACATTATGAAAGCAGCAGACTGGTCTTCGGAAAATACGTTTCGCACGTTATATTTTCGACCTGAGACTCATGTTTCTATGTTAGTGTTATAGTGTTTTCATGTGTGATATTGCTGTTATGTACTTTGAATATGCATTTGATAAGAGCCTCCTGTCTGCCATAAAATTTTGGATTTTCCTAGTTTAACGACGGAAAATATGGATTTTTATAAAGACAGGAGGCGAGTATCAACCCTCCCTATTTCCCATCCCTGTCATGGTGTTTTTTTTTCTTTTCCAGGGTATTGAACGCTGCACCCGAGTGAGTATCGCTGGATGAGTTTTTCTGTTTGCTCCGGGTTTCGAACCTCTTAGTTATTGGAGGTCTGTGGACGGATCGTGTTCCAGTTATTGCCAGAAAAGTATGAGTTCTACAGTTCGACGACGTTTGGATCCTCCATGGGATTCGTGTTGCTGTTCTACATGTCTCGGCCTTCTCCTGGTCTGCCGTATTGGTTGCGGTGGAATGTCTGCATAAAGAAAGAGGAGGAGGTGGAGCTGGACTTGGTTAATATGGAGTTAGGTGAAAGAGGATTGGTCGGAGTTTAAAGGGGTGTTGCTAGGTGACCAACACTCCCTCTTTTTTCTTTGTTATTACATTACATTGCATTTCTTTCTGCTATTGGGCTGAATAAAGAAGGATAATGCATTTGATACTCGCCTCCTGTCTTTATAAAATCCATATTTTCCGTAGTTAAACTAGGAAAATCCTAAATTGTTATTGACATCGGTGAGGAATGCCGCGATACCTTTTTAAGCATAAAATGCTTTTGTTCGGGGTACTTCTTATTTGCAAGGGGTGTTTAATATTTCTCACGTTTTGATAAAGCGTGCTTTATTACCCAAAGTGCTTCATGTTCGGAGAATTAGTGCTAGAATGATTAAATAGTTCTAAAAGAGTTTCCTTTTGGTATGGAGTCTTTGCTGGCCGTGATGGGTTGGAGGATATGACAATTGATGTTTGTTTATAGAGGGATGTGGCATTTAGTATCAGCCAGAAGATGTGGCAATATGTATCTACTCCGCTGGGGGGATACATAAATATTGTAACCATAGGTGTTCTAAAATGAATACTATAGTGAGTAGAGGTATGGTGATGTCTTTTGAAGGACCAAAATGTGCTACAAACGAATCAGGAGAAGACACTATATATGTGCATATTGTGTACCTGGCTGTACACTTGGGCCAATGGATGGACCAGGGAGTCAAATAAAAATAGGAATGAGAGGGAGCAATAACAATAGCGGAAAATTAATGGTAAAATATAATATAGAGTATATAGTCATGAGTATAAGAATATTCATGACTATAAATACTGACACGCATATCGTGCCATGAACAGAAAAAAAATATATATAAAAAATATTAATATATACATATGATTTTGTATGATGTGTGCATGATAGATTTATATGTATGTATGATGTGTGTTAGATGAATATCTATGATGCATGTATGTATGATGTGTGTATGAGGTTTGTTACAGTGTGTCACCCCAGAAGTAAGGAGATTACACAAGGAGGAGGTTTGTTACAGTATGTTACCCCAGTAGTAAGGTGATTACATGAGGAGGAGGTTTGTTACAGTGTATCACCCAAGTAGTAAGGAGATTACATGAGGGGGAGGTTTGTTACAGTGTATCACCCCAGTAGTAAGGTGATTACATGAGGAGGAGGTTTGTTAAAGTGTGTCACCCCAGTAGTAAGGTGATTACATGAGGAGGAGGTTTGTTACAGTGTGTCTCCCCAGTAGTAAGGAGATTACATGAGGAGGAGGTTTGTAAGGGAGTCAAATAAAAATAGGAATGAGAGGGAGCAATAACAATAGCGGAAAATTAATGGTAAACTATAATATAGAGTATATAGTCATTGTCACGATGCCGGCTGGCAGGAGGTGGATCCTCTGTGCCAGAGAGGGATTGGCGTGGACCGTGCTAGTGGACCGGTTCTAAGTTACTACTGGTGTTCACCAGAGCCCGCCGCAAAGCGGAATGGTCTTGCTGCGGCGGTAGTAACCAGGTCGTATCCACTAGCAACGGCTCAACCTCTCTGACTGCTGAAGATAGGCGCGGTACAAGGGAGTAGACAAAAGCAAGGTCGGACGTAGCAGAAGGTCGGGGCAGGCAGCAAGGATCGTAGTCAGGGGCAACGGCAGGAGGTCTGGAACACAGGCTAGGAACACACAAGGAAACGCTTTCACTGGCACGATGGCAACAAGATCCGGCGAGGGAGTGCAGGGGAAGTGAGGTATACATAGGGAGTGCACAGGTGAACACACTAATTAGAACCACTGCGCCAATCAGTGGCGCAGTGGCCCTTTAAATCGCAGAGACCCGGCGCGCGCCCTAGGGAGCGGGGCCGCGCGCGCCGGGACAGGACCGACGGAGAGCGAGTCAGGTACGGGAGCCGGGGTGCGAATCGCGAGCGGGCGCCACCCGCATCGCGAATCGCATCCCGGCTGGAGGCGGTATCGCAGCGCACCCGGTCAGTGGATCTGACCGGGGCGCTGCAGTAGCGAGGATGTAGCGAGCGCTCCGGGGAGGAGCGGGGACCCGGAGCGCTCGGCGTAACAGTAGCCCCCCCTTGGGTCTTCCCCTCTTCTTGGAGCCTGAGAACCTGAGGACCAGACTTTTGTCTAGGATATTGTCCTCAGGTTCCCAGGATCTCTCTTCAGGACCACAGCCCTCCCAATCGACCAAAAAAAAGGTTTTCCCTCTGACCTTCTTGGAGGCCAGTATCTCCTTTACGGAGAAGATGTCCGAAGAGCCGGAAACAGGAGTGGGAGAAACAAGTTTGGGAGAGAAACGGTTGATGATGAGTGGTTTAAGAAGAGAGACATGAAAGGCATTAGGAATACGAAGAGAAGGAGGAAGAAGAAGTTTGTAAGAGACAGGATTAATCTGGCACAAAATTTTGAAAGGACCAAGATAGCGTGGTCCCAATTTGTAGCTGGGGACACGGAAGCGGACATATTTAGCGGAGAGCCATACCTTGTCTCCGGGAGAAAAAATGGGGGGAGCTCTTCTCTTCTTATCGGCAAACTTTTTCATGCGAGATGAAGCCTGTAAGAGAGTTTTGGGTCTCTTTCCATATGGTGGAAAGATCACGAGTTATTTCATCCACAGCGGGCAAACCAGAGGGCAAGGGAGTAGGGAGGGGGGGAAGAGGGTGACGGCCGTACACCACGAAAAATGGGGATTTGGAAGAAGATTCAGAGACTCTGAAGTTGTACGAGAATTCGGCCCATGGTAGAAGATCTGCCCAGTCATCCTGGCGGGAGGAAACAAAATGCCGTAAATAGTCACCCAGGACCTGGTTAATTCTTTCTACTTGCCCATTGGATTGAGGATGATAAGCAGAAGAGAAGTTTAATTTAATCTTGAGTTGTTTACAGAGAGCCCTCCAAAATTTAGACACGAATTGGACGCCTCTATCCGAGACGATCTGCGTGGGCAAACCGTGAAGACGAAAAATGTGTACAAAAAATTGTTTTGCCAACTGAGGCGCCGAAGGAAGACCAGGAAGAGGAATAAAATGTGCCATCTTGGAAAATCGATCAACGACCACCCAAACAACAGTGTTGCCACGGGATGGGGGTAAGTCTGTAATAAAGTCCATACCAATCAGAGACCAAGGCTGTTCGGGGACAGGCAGAGGATGAAGGAGACCAGCAGGCTTCTGGCGAGGAGTCTTATCCCGGGCACAGACAGTGCAGGCCCGCACAAAATCAACAACATCCGTCTCCAGAGTTGGCCACCAATAGAAACGAGAGATGAGTTGCAAGGATTTTTTGATGCCCGCATGGCCTGCGAGGTGGGAGGAGTGACCCCATTTGAGGATTCCGAGGCGTTGGCGTGGAGAAACGAAGGTCTTCCCTGGAGGAGTTTGCCTGATGGAGGCTGGAGAAGTGGAGATCAGGCAGTCAGGAGGAATGATGTGTTGCGGAGAGAGCTCTACTTCCGAGGCATCCGAGGAACGAGAGAGAGCATCGGCCCTAATGTTCTTGTCGGCAGGGCGAAAGTGAATTTCAAAATTAAAACGGGCAAAAAACAGAGACCACCTGGCCTGGCGAGGATTCAGCCGTTGGGCAGACTGGAGATAGGAGAGATTCTTGTGATCGGTGTAAATGATAACTGGAAATTTTGATCCCTCCAGCAGATGCCTCCATTCCTCAAGTGCTAATTTAATGGCCAGTAGCTCTCGATCCCCGATGGAGTAGTTCCTCTCCGCCGGAGAGAAGGTCCTAGAAAAAAAAACCACAAGTAACAGCATGCCCGGAAGAGTTTTTTTGTAGAAGGACCGCTCCAGCTCCCACTGAGGAGGCATCAACCTCCAATAGGAAGGGTTTAGATGGGTCAGGTCTGGAGAGCACGGGAGCAGAAGAAAAGGCAGACTTGAGCCGTTTAAAAGCGTCTTCCGCTTGAGGAGACCAGGACTTAGGATTGGCATTCTTCTTGGTTAAAGCCACGATAGGAGCCACAATGGTGGAAAAATGTGGAATAAATTGTCTGTAATAATTGGCGAATCCCAAAAAACGTTGGATAGCACGGAGTCCGGAGGGGCGTGGCCAATCTAAGACGACAGAGAGTTTATCTGGATCCATTTGTAGTCCCTGGCCAGAGACCAAGTATCCTAGGAAAGGAAGAGATTGACATTCAAACAGACATTTCTCCATTTTGGCATAAAGTTGATTGTCTCGAAGTCTCTGAAGAACCATGCGGACATGCTGGCGGTGTTCTTCTAAGTTGGCAGAAAAAATCAGAATATCGTCCAGATACACAACAACACAGGAATATAAGAGATCACGAAAAATTTCATTAACAAAGTCTTGGAAGACGGCAGGGGCGTTGCACAGGCCAAAGGGCATGACCAGATACTCAAAGTGTCCATCTCTAGTGTTAAATGCAGTTTTCCATTCGTCCCCCTCCCTGATGCGGATGAGATTATAAGCACCTCTTAAGTCCAGTTTGGTAAAGATGTGGGCACCTTGGAGGCGATCAAAGAGTTCAGAGATAAGAGGTAGGGGGTAGCGGTTCTTTACCGTGATTTTATTAAGTCCGCGGTAGTCAATGCAAGGACGTAGGGAGCCATCTTTCTTGGACACAAAGAAAAATCCAGCTCCGGCAGGAGAGGAGGATTTGCGGATAAACCCCTTTTTTAAATTTTCCTGGATGTATTCAGACATAGCAAGAGTCTCTGGGGCAGACAGAGGATAAATTCTGCCCCGGGGTGGAGTAGTGCCCGGGAGGAGGTAAATAGGACAGTCATAAGGCCTGTGAGGAGGTAAAGTCTCAGCTTGTTTTTTGCAAAATACGTCAGCATAGTCCATATAGACCTTAGGGAGACCGGTTACAGGGGGAACCACAGGGTCACGGCAGGGAGTACTGGGAACCGGTTTAAGGCAGTCTTTGAAACAAGAGGTACCCCAGCTCTTGATCTCCCCTGTGGACCAATCAAGGGTTGGGGAATGGCGTTGAAGCCATGGTAGTCCAAGGAGAATTTCGGAAGTGCAATTGGGGAGGACCAAAAACTCAATTTTTTCGTGATGAGGTCCGATGCACATTAGGAGGGGCTCCGTGCGGTAACGTATGGTACAGTCCAATCTTTCATTGTTAACACAATTGATGTAGAGGGGTCTGGCGAGACTGGTCACCGGGATGTTGAACCTGTTGATGAGAGAGGCCAAAATAAAATTTCCTGCAGATCCGGAATCCAAGAAGGCCATAGTAGAGAAGGAGAAGGTAGAGGCAGATATCCGCACAGGCACAGTAAGACGTGGAGAAGCAGAGTTGACATCAAGGACTGTCTCACCTTTGTGCGGAGTCTGCGTACGTCTTTCCAGGCGGGGAGGACGGATAGGACAATCCTTCAGGAAGTGTTCGGTACCGGCACAGTACAGGCAAAGATTCTCCATGCGGCGTCGTGTCCTCTCTTGAGGTGTCAAGCGAGACCGGTCAACTTGCATAGCCTCCACGGCGGGAGGCACAGGAACGGATTGCAGAGGACCAGAGGAGAGAGGAGCCGGGGAGAAAAAACGCCTGGTGCGAACAAAGTCCATATCCTGGCGGAGCTCCTGACGCCTTTCGGAAAAACGCATGTCAATGCGAGTGGCTAGATGAATGAGATCATGCAGGTTAGCAGGAATTTCTCGTGCGGCCAGAACATCTTTAATGTTGCTGGATAGGCCTTTTTTAAAGGTCGCGCAGAGGGCCTCATTATTCCAGGATAGTTCGGAAGCAAGAGTACGGAATTGTATGGCGTACTCGCCAATGGAAGAATTACCCTGGACCAGGTTCAGCAGGGCAGTCTCAGCAGAAGAGGCTCGGGCAGGTTCCTCAAAGACACTTCGAATTTCCGAGAAGAAGGAGTGTACAGAGGCAGTGACGGGGTCATTGCGGTCCCAGAGCGGTGTGGCCCATGACAGAGCTTTCCCAGACAGAAGGCTGACTACGAAAGCCACCTTAGACCTTTCAGTAGGAAACTGGTCCGACATCATCTCCAAGTGCAGGGAACATTGTGAAAGAAAGCCACGGCAAAACTTAGAGTCCCCATCAAATTTATCCGGCAAGGATAATCGTAGGCTGGAAGCGGCCACTCGCTGCGGAGGAGGTGCAGGAGCTGGCGGAGGAGATGATTGCTGAAGCTGTGGTAGTAGCTGCTGTAGCATCACGGTCAGTTGAGACAGCTGGTGGCCTTGTTGCGCTATCTGTTGCGACTGCTGGGCGACCACCGTGGTGAGGTCGGCGACAACTGGCAGAGGAACTTCAGCGGGATCCATGGCCGGATCTACTGTCACGATGCCGGCTGGCAGGAGGTGGATCCTCTGTGCCAGAGAGGGATTGGCGTGGACCGTGCTAGTGGACCGGTTCTAAGTTACTACTGGTGTTCACCAGAGCCCGCCGCAAAGCGGGATGGTCTTGCTGCGGCGGTAGTAACCAGGTCGTATCCACTAGCAACGGCTCAACCTCTCTGACTGCTGAAGATAGGCGCGGTACAAGGGAGTAGACAAAAGCAAGGTCGGACGTAGCAGAAGGTCGGGGCAGGCAGCAAGGATCGTAGTCAGGGGCAACGGCAGGAGGTCTGGAACACAGGCTAGGAACACACAAGGAAACGCTTTCACTGGCACGATGGCAACAAGATCCGGCGAGGGAGTGCAGGGGAAGTGAGGTATACATAGGGAGTGCACAGGTGAACACACTAATTAGAACCACTGCGCCAATCAGTGGCGCAGTGGCCCTTTAAATCGCAGAGACCCGGCGCGCGCGCGCCCTAGGGAGCGGGGCCGTGCGCGTCGGGACAGGACCGACGGAGAGCGAGTCAGGTACGGGAGCCGGGGTGCGCATCGCGAGCGGGCGCCACCCGCATCGCGAATCGCATCCCGGCTGGAGGCGGTATCGCAGCGCACCCGGTCAGTGGATCTAACCGGGGCGCTGCAGTAGCGAGGATGTAGCGAGCGCTCCGGGGAGGAGCGGGGACCCGGAGCGCTCGGCGTAACAGTCATGAGTATAAGAATACTCATAACTATAAATACTGACACGCATATCGCGCCATGAACAGAAAAAATATATATATAAAAAATATTAATATATACATATGATTTTGTATGATGTGTGCATGATAGATTTATATGTATGCATGATGTGTGTTAGATGAATATCTAAGATGCATGTATGTATGATGTGTGTATGAGGTTTGTTACAGTGTGTCACCCCAGTAGTAAGGAGATTACATTGGGAGGAGGTTTGTTACAGTGTGTCTCCCCAGTAGTAAGGAGATTACATGAGGAGGAGGTTTGTAAGGGAGTCAAATAAAAATAGGAATGAGAGGGAGCAATAACAATAGCGGAAAATTAATGGTAAAATATAATATAGAGTATATAGTCATGAGTATAAGAATACTCATAACTATAAATACTGACACGCATATCGTTCCATGAACAGAAAAAATATATATATAAAAAATATTAATATATACATATGATTTTGTATGATGTGTGCATGATAGATTTATATGTATGTATGATGTGTGTTAGATGAATATCTATGATGCATGTATGTATGATGTGTGTATGAGGTTTGTTACAGTGTGTCACCCCAGTAGTAAGGAGATTACATTGGGAGGAGGTTTGTTACAGTGTGTCACCCCAGTAGTAAGGAGATTACACAAGGAGGAGGTTTGTTACAGTGTATCACCAAAGTAGTAAGGAGATTACATGAGGGGGAGGTTTGTTACAGTGTATCACCCCAGTAGTAAGGTGATTACATGAGGAGGAAATTTGTTAAAGTGTGTCACCCCAGTAGTAAGGTGATTACATGAGGAGGAGGTTTGTTACAGTGTTTCACCCCAGAAGTAAGGAGATTACATGAGGAGGAGGTTTGTAACAGTGTATCATCCCAGTAGTAAGGAGATTACATGAGGAGGGGGTTTGTTACAGTGTGTCACCTCAGTAGTAAGGAGATTACATGAGGAGGAGGTTTGTTACAGTGTGTCACCCCAGTAGTAAGGAGATTACATGAGGAGGAGGTTTGTTACAGTGTGTCACCCCAGTAGTAAGGTGATTACATGAGGAGGAGGTCTATTACAGTGTATCACCCAAGTAGTAAGGAGATTACATTGGGAGGAGGTTTGTTACAGTGTCTCACCACAGTAGTAAGGAGATTACATGAGGAGGTTTGTTACAGTGTGTCACCTCAGTAGTAAGGAGATTACATGAGGAGGGGGTTTGTTACAGTGTGTCACCCCATTAGTAAGGAGATTACATGAGGAGGAGGTTTGTTACAGGGTGTCACCCCTGTATAAGGTGATTACATGAGGAGATTTGTTACACTGTGTCACCCCAGTAGTAAGGTGATTACATGAGGAGGAGGTTTGTTACAGTGTATCACCCCAGTAGTAAGGAGATTACATTGGGAGGAGGTTTGTTACAGTGTGTCACCCTAGTAGTAAGGAGATTACATGAGGAGGAGGTTTGTTACAGTATGTCACCCCAGTAGTAAGGAGATTACATGAGGAGGAGGTTTGTTACAGTTTTCCACCTCAGTAGTAAGGAGATTACATGAGGAAGGGGTTTGTTACAGTGTGTCACCCCAGTAGTAAGGTGATTACATGAGGAGGAGGTTTGTTACAGTATGTCACCCCAGTAGTAAGGAGATTACATGAGGAGGAGGTTTGTTACAGTTTTCCACCTCAGTAGTAAGGAGATTACATGAGGAAGGGGTTTGTTACAGTGTGTCACCCCAGTAGTAAGGTGATTACATGAGGAGGAGGTTTGTTACAGTGTGTCACCCCAGTAGTAAGGAGATTACATGAGGAGGAGGTTTGTTACAGTGTGTCACCCCAGAAGTAAGGAGATTACATGAGGAGGAGGTTTGTAACAATGTATCATCCCAGTAGTAAGGAGATTACATGAGGAGGGGGGTTTGTAACAGTGTATCATCCCAGTAGTAAGGAGATTACATGAGGAGGGGGTTTGTTACAGTGTGTCACCCCAGTAGTAAGGAGATTACATGAGGAGGAGGTTTGTTACAGTGTGTCACCCCAGTAGTAAGGTGCTTACATGAGGAGGAGGTTTGTTACAGTGTGTCACCCCAGTAGTAAGGTGATTACATGAGGAGGAGGTCTGTTACAGTGCATCACCCAAGTAGTAAGGAGATTACATTGGGAGGAGGTTTGTTACAGTGTCTCACCACAGTAGTAAGGAGATTACATGGGGAGTAGGTTTGTTACAGTGTGTCACCTCAGTAGTAAGGAGATTACATGAGGAGGGGGTTTGTTACAGTGTGTCACCCCATTAGTAAGGAGATTACATGAGGAGGAGGTTTGTTACAGTGTGTCACCCCTGTAGTAAGGTGATTACATGAGGAGGAGGTTTGTTACAATGTGTCACCCCAGTAGTAAGGTGATTACATGAGGAGGAGGTTTGTTACAGTGTATCACCCCAGTAGTAAGGAGATTACATTGGGAGGAGGTTTGTTACAGTGTATCACGCCAGTAGTAAGGAGATTACATGAGGAGGAGGTTTGTTACAGTATGTCACCCCAGTAGTAAGGAGATTACATGAGGAGGAGGTTTGTTACAGTTTTCCACCTCAGTAGTAAGGAGATTACATGAGGAAGGGGTTTGTTACAGTGTGTCACCCCAGTAGTAAGGTGATTACATGAGGAGGAGGTTTGTTACAGTATGTCACCCCAGTAGTAAGGAGATTACATGAGGAGGAGGTTTGTTACAGTTTTCCACCTCAGTAGTAAGGAGATTACATGAGGATGGGGTTTGCTACAGTGTGTCACCCCAGTAGTAAGGTGATTACATGAGGAGGAGGTTTGTTACAGTGTGTCACCCCAGTAGTAAGGTGATTACATGAGGAGGAGGTTTGTTACAGTGTGTCACCCCAGAAGTAAGGAGATTACATGAGGAGGAGGTTTGTAACAATGTATCATCCCAGTAGTAAGGAGATTACATGAGGAGGGGGTTTGTTACAGTGTATCACCCCAGTAGTAAGGTGATTACATGAGGAGGAGGTTTGTTACAGTGTCACCCCAGTAGTAAGGAGATTACATAGGAGGAGGTTTGTTACAGTGTGTCATCCCAGTAGTAAAGAGATTACATGAGGAGGGGGTTTGTTACAGTGTGTCACCCCAGTAGTAAAGAGATTACATGAGGAGGTTTGTTACAGTGTGTCACCCCAGTAGTAAGGAGATTACATTGGGAGGAGGTTTGTTACAGTGTTTCACCCCAGTAGTACGGAGATTACATGAGGAGTAGGTTTGTTACAGTGTGTCACCCCAGTAGTAAGGGGATTACATGAGGAGGAGGTTTGTTACAGTTTTCCACCTCAGCAGTAAGGAGATTACATGAGGAAGGGGTTTGTTACAGTGTATCACCCCAGTAGTAAGGAGATTACATGAGGAGGAGGTTTGTTACAGTATGTCACAACAGTACTAAGGAGATTACATGGGGAGGAGGTTTGTAACAGTGTGTCACCCCAGTAATAAGGAGATTACATGAGGAGGAGGTTTGTTACAGTGTGTCACCCCAGTAGTAAGGAGATTACATGAGGGGGAGGTTTGTTACAGTGTGTCACCCCAGTAGTAAGGTGATTACATAAGGAGGAGGTTTGTTACAGTGTGTCACCCCAGTAGTAAGGTGATTACATGAGGAGGAGGTTTGTTACAGTGTGTCACCCCAGTAGAAAGGAGATTACATGAGGAGGAGGTTTGTAACAGTGTATCATCTGGGTAGTAAGGAGATTACATGAGAAGGAGATTTGTTACAGTGTGTCATCCCAGTAGTAAGGAGATTAAATGGGAAGGATGTTTGTTACAGTGTGTCACCCCAGTAGTAAGGAGATTCCATGAGGAGGAGGTTTGTTACAGCGTATCTTCCCAGTAGTAAGGAGATTACATGAGAAGGAGGTTTGTTACAGTGTGCCATCCCAGTAGTAAGGAGATTAAATGAGAAGGATGTTTGTTACAGTGTGTCACCCCAGTAGTAAGGAGATTACATGAGGTGGGGGTTTGTTACAGTGTGTCACCCCAGTAGTAGGGAGATTACATGAGGAGGAGGTTTGTTACAGTGTGTCACCCCAGTAGTAAGGTGATTACATGAGGAGGAGGTTTGTTATAGTGTGTCACCCCAGTAGTAAGGAGATTATATAAGGAGGGGGTTTGTTACAGTGTCTCATCCCAGTATTAAGGAGATTACATGAGGAGGAGGTTTGTTACAGTGTGTCACCCCCAGTAGTAAGGAGATTAAATGAGAAGGAGGTTTGTTACAGTGTGTCACCCCAGTAGTAAGGAGACTAAATGAGAAGGAGGTTTGTTTGGTACAGTGTGTCACCCCAGTAGTAAGGTGGAAGTGAAGGGTGGAGTGAAGGGGCGGCAAAATTAGCTTTTGCCTAGGGTTGCAAAAATGGGGGGGGGGGAGTGGGGCAAAAAAAAATTGCTTGCCCAGGGTCCAATCAAAATTATAGATGGCCCTGGCAGTATTGGTAGTTTAAATATAAGTGGCAGATCCAGGTTAATTTCCCCCATCACTTTTAAGGACATCCCTGAAAGATCTTTTCGGGACACAAGGTTGCCCCTACTGCTATGGCCTATAAGCCAGCAGGGCAATACATAGACATACAGCCTCCAGCCATACACTATATATGGTTGAAGGCTGTATGTCTGTGGGGGAATATACTGCCAAACTAATGTGGGGGAATAAACTGCCGGACTAATGTGGGGGAAGAATACTGCCAGCCGAATGTGGGGGAACTATACTGCCAGCCTAATGTGGGGGAATAAACTGCCAGCCTAATGTGGGGGAACTATACTGCCAGCCTAATGTGGGGGAACATACTTCCAGCATAATGTGGGGGAACTATACTGCCAGCCTAATGTGGGGGAAATATTCTGCCAACCTAATGTGGGGAAACATACTGCCAGCCTAATGTGGAGGAACTATACTGCCAGCCTAATGTGGGGGAACTATACTGCCAACCTAATGTGGGGGAACTATTCTGCCAACCTAATGTGGGGAAACATACTGCCAACCTAATGTGGGGGACTATACTGCCAACCTAATGTGGGGAAACATACTGCCAACCTAATGTGGGGAAACATACTGCCAGCCTAATGTGGGGGAACTATTCTGCCAACCTAATGTTGGGGAACATACTGCCAGCCTAATGTGGGGGAACTATACTGCCAACCTAATGTGGGGGGAACTATACTGCCAACCTATTGTGGGGGAACTATAATGCCAACCTAATGTGGGGGAACTATACTGCAAAACTAATGTGTGGGAACTATACTGCCAAACTAATGTGGGGGAACTATACTGCCAACCTAATGTGGGGGAAATATGCTGCCAACCTAATGTGGGGGAACTATACTGCCAACCTAATGTGGGGGGAACTATACTGCCAACTAATGTGGGGGAACTATACTGCCAACCTAATGTGGAGGAACTATACTGCAAAACTAATGTGGCGGAACTATACTGCCAACCTAATGTGGGGGAGAACTATACTGTCAACCTAATGTGGGGGAACTATACTGTCAACCTAATGTGGGGGGAACTATGCTGCGTACTTAAAGGGGTAGTCCACTGCCCCAGCATTCGGAACATTTTCAGCAGGCCAGGGGCGGGTGAGGCGGGGGAAGGGGAGTGGCAACAGTTGGAGGCACAAAATGGGTCGGATCACCGGCGGATCCACAGATGTTTCTGGCACGGAAATTCCATTTTCTGTGTCCGCACAGAATGCATGGCTGTCTATGAAACGCTGCATTCCTGTTCAGTCCTACTGGCGGCCTATTATGTCGGTGTCCTGCAGTTTGCGGAATATCTGCACGGAGATTCTCCATGTGAACATTCTGTCTGTGAACTTAGCTTTATAGTATATGTGGGCGCTATTACTGATAGGTAGCATTGAGATCACTGTTTATCTGTGTGCAGTGACTATTACTGTATAAAGAACAAGGTTACAATATAAGGTTAGGGCTACATGGCAAAAATGGGTCGCACAGTCAAAGATCGCCATGTTGTTTTCCTTGAATCGTGCTGAATCTCACCTAATGTAAGTAATTGTAGTCACACAGAGAAATCCAGCACAAATCAGTTCTTGCTCTTTGGGGGGTTTATTAAACCCTTAAAACAGCATCATAAAATGTATGGCTTTCTGTGACCCTGTGGTTTCCTCTGACCATTAATTTTATGATGCCGTTTTGCGCTTGATTTCCCTACATGTGTCCTTACAAGTTGCTGTTGCTCCATAGCTGTCCGTGCACTTCGCTCTTGCAAAGGGGGGAGCTGATCTGCACTAAACGAGGTAACATTGCGACCCCAAATTACCACCCCCAATAATCATATTGTTCATTCTGATAAATTAATATCATTTTCATCTATATTCTTACAACGCAGTTAATAATTAGCCTCATTTGATTTATTAAGATTGCTATTCATTGTTTAGCACATTAGGAATCATCAGACAGTATTAAACAGTAAGAGCATCAGCATCATGTATTATTATCCATGAGTATGGGTATAACAGGAGCACGCACGTGCATTATCCTGTAATTAGAGCCTCCGAGACTAAGTGCCAACGCATGCGTAGTGAGTGACACAAGCGTCGGCAGAAGTTGAAGTCCTCCATGCGCACTAAAGGACAGAGATGATGTCGGAAGGAGAGCGGGCATACAATAACAATGACGTGGATCGGATACCGGATACTTACTACAGGTGAGTCCTGATAGATGACCCAGGTAGCGATTAGCGCTACCAGGATCTGATTGGATGCGGTATGCTAGATGAAGAAACAGCAATGGTGAATGGTCCTTGGACCGGGCGCAGGTAAATGATGTGGACAACAATGATTATAAATACCTCCTCCGCCATTTTAGTTGCCATGATTGCCACTCTTGCCTCTTGAAAATGCCGTGGAGACAGCAAAACATGTAGAGGCGGGCAATTGAGAGTTTTTTAACATACCAGCACAGACCCAAATATTGATGGCACTGCAGAGCCACACTATAAAGGGAAATGGAGTGTTAACTCCACATACACTGATAGTATACAGGGTCCGTCCTGAGACTATTTTAATTTCACATTGGGGGCTTACAATATTGTTTTAACTGAACACAATAAAGGTTAATTTTTAAGGGGTTGATTCTAATGGGTTTTTTTTACCCCGGGCTTCTGCCCTGGGGTTAGGTAATTGAGATTAATAAGGGCCCCTTACAGCCCTAGGGTTATTTGGATTAATAGTTTTGTCTAGTTCCCCCCTGTGGGAGTTTCTTTCTCTGTATATTTTTTGCTTTACACTGTTTTTAATGGATATAATAAAATTCTATTTTAATCTTAGTAAATGACTCCATGGTGAGTGGTTCTATATCTATAAAAACCTTGTATAAAACAGTCTCTTCCTGGGTTAATAAAGAAAGTATCAAACAACTGACAGCTTGTGTTGTACTTTATAGAGTGCGCACTCCTTCTTCAGGAAGGGGGCAGATCTTCACTGGGTACAACCAGGATCTATTTCACCAATATTACGAATAATAACAGTATACATGAAACCAAACATACCACCACACAAAGACTGAAAAATATCACAATACTGGGTAAAAACCACTATACACAGACTAACAATACCAATAATAACAGTATAACATAATACAAAGGCCAAATAATACTGGCGCATCAAGAACATACTATATATCATACAGTAACTGAATAATGCGCCGTACTATTACCGAATAAAACCACTTTAGAAGTAGATACAAGCTGTACACAGGATTTGTATACCATATAAGTAAAGATATATGTTACGCCGAGCGCTCCGGGTCCCCGCTCCTCCCCGGAGCGCTCGCAACATCCTCGCTACTGCAGCTCCCCGGTCAGATCCACTGACCGGGTGCGCTGCGATACCGCCTCCAGCCGGGATGCGATTCGCGATGCGGGTGGCGCCCGCTCGCGATGCGCACCCCGGCTCCCGTACCTGACTCACTCTCCGTCGGTCCTGTCCCGGCGCGCGCGGCCCCGCTCCCTAGGGCGCGCGCGCGCCGGGTCACTGCGATTTAAAGGGCCACTGCGCCCCTGATTGGCGCAGTTGTTCTAATTAGTGTGTTCACCTGTGCACTCCCTATGTATACCTCACTTCCCCTGCACTCCCTCGCCGGATCTTGTTGCCATCGTGCCAGTGAAAGCGTTTCCTTGTGTGTTCCTAGCCTGTGTTCCAGACCTCCTGCCGTTGCCCCTGACTACGATCCTTGCTGCCTGCCCCGACCTTCTGCTACGTCCGACCTTGCTCTTGTCTACTCCCTTGTACCGCGCCTATCTTCAGCAGTCAGAGAGGTTGAGCCGTTGCTAGTGGATACGACCTGGTTACTACCGCCGCTGCAAGACCATCCCGCTTTGCGGCGGGCTCTGGTGAAAACCAGTAGTAACTTAGAACCGGTCCACTAGCACGGTCCACGCCAATCCCTCTCTGGCACAGAGGATCCACCTCTTGCCAGCCGAATCGTGACAATATACAGAACCATATAGGTATATACCAGCTGTGCTCCGGATCTGTAAACCAAATAAGTGATTAACCTTAAATCTAGAGACTCACATGAGATATCTTTTCTGATCAGTGGCGTCCTCTTTCCTTTTTTTCTTCTTCATCTGGCTCATACTGCAGGACAAACATGTTAGACTCTTTTACTAGTGTTGAGCGGCATAGGCTATATTCGAATTCGCAATATTTCGCAAATATATGGACGAATATTCCTCATATATTTGCTAAATTTGCATATTCTTGATATTGGCGTTTTACTTTCGCATATGCGGAAATTCGCGTATGCAAAAACTAGCATATACAAAAATTTGCATATGCGGAAATTCGCACGCCAGTCTCTCACAGTAGTATTAGAGCCTTCTTTACACCACACAAGCTGGACACAGAGAGGGGTGATCACTGTGATGTGTACTGTGATAAAAAATTTAAAATAAAATTCGCATTGCGAATATTCGCGAGCAACACTATCTTTTACAGTACCCTCCCGATATCTACACAATTTCCCCACTTATAGGTCTCAAACTGTTATAATGCTGCCCTTGGAGTCTACCACAGTAAATGTTAAATTGATAGTAGGTCCCCCCACAATAAGTTATGGTAGTTATGTAGTTAGTAGTTCCACCATTAGGTAGGTATGTCCCACAGTAGTTAGATAGTTCCCTTATTAGGTAGCCTCAGTGAGGTAGTCTCTCCCCAATCGGTAAATACATCCTTAAGCAGGTAGATCGTCATCCCCCCTGCCCAAGTTGATTAATATGATGGTAGACAGGTAGCTAATTAGGTAGGCAGACAGCCAAGTGGCTAGATAGGTAGACAGCTAGTCAGGTATGTAACACTGGAGCAGACCTCACTCCATTAGAGGGGAAACATCCAGTCATCAAAAACAAATCCCATTTTAACCCAATCCAAAGTCAAGAACACCATATCAAAACTTTCCATGATCTAGTAGCAGAGGACCTAAAAAAAAACTCCAGAAAAATACATCCCACCACAAAAAAAGAAGGCCACCGGCGGACAAAGGAGGTGGAATCCTCATCCAGGACTACATAGAATACCACAATGAAGCCCTGAAAATCCTGGATAACACAGACTACTTTAGGAAATTGACTACTAACCCCCTCCCAGAACTACAAAACCAAATCATACAACTACTGGACGAAGCACTAGAACAGAACATCATCACCAAGAATGAAAAAAGATTCCTGCAGGTCAATAATCCATCCACTCCATTCTACTATCACCTGCCCAAAATAAATAAAAACACAAAAAATCCACCAGGCAGACCTATAATATCCGGTATCAACAGTCACACATCCCAGCTGTCACATTCCTTGGATCTCATCCTCCACAGGACTACGTACAAGCACTTCCCAGTCACTTAAAAAGCTCAGATGACCTCATCACATTACTCAAACCCATCCAATGAAAATAGAACTACACATTCATCAGACACGACATTGGCCAAAACTGCATAAAATCCGTATCATCCCGGGCATCGCATGCGAGTCCCGGGCATCTCCTTACCCCACACTGTCTCCGGCTTCTCTCTGCATGCACATCGTCGGAGTGCGCATCCCTGTCCCTTAGGGCCGATGCTATGCGATTTAAAGGGACAGTGAGCTCTCAATTATAAGTTGCACTCCTTGCAGATCTTTGTTTGCCTAGAGCCTTAGAGAAAGCGTTATTGTGTTTGCCCTGCTGTGTCCTGACCCTCTGTTCCGTGACCTTACCTTGCTCCTGTGCCGCCTGCCCATTGACCTCCTGATACGTCCCTGACCATGCACCTGTACCACATGCCCTGACCTTCTGCTATCCTGACATCGAGTAGCCATATCCCTTCTGTGCTACATTACATCTTAGCAACCTGTGTGGTCGAGTCGTACCAGTGGTAGCGACCTGGGTGCCGCCTGTCACAGCAAGTCCAGCAAGCAATTTGCGGCGGGCTCTGGTGAAAACCTGCAGAACCTTAGATTCCGTTCCCTTGTACGGCTCATGTTATCTTCCACACAGGTACAACAGATCCACTACTACCGTGATTGTAACAGGGGGGAAGTGGACATTTTGAATGGACGGGTGTTTCCTAAATTTATTTTCCTGGTGTGTGTCAGTCCCTGTTGCCTGCAAATGCGCACACCACTCAGATGGGGAGAGAGCACTGCGCATTTGTGGCAACCTATCAGGGGTATTATGTTAATGACTTTTTGCATTTTTTTGGGGTTTAAAATTTGGAAGACAATGTACTGTGGACAGGTACATTGGGGTCAAATCAAGAAGAATTAAAATGGAGCAAGTGGATTTTGAAGCAACCTTTAACACAGAGGCCCGGATGATCGGGGCAAGTGTTGCACTGAATGGTGGTGTCCTTCCGTACCACCCTCCTGCACCACTGTCAAGGAACCGACCAAGGGACAGGAAGAGTGAGCCCTAAGCTTTCCCTAATAATCACTCTCCCTGCCTACTTGCCCATGGATCGACAAATGGGTGCTGGTCCCTCCCTGAGCTAAAGTGCAGTGGCCTAAAAACACATATTAATAAACAGTCGGTCACAAGACAGAAACATAACCAGAGCATAGAACTAAACAGATTAAGTTCAGAGGACACTATAGACCAATGGTAAAGCACAGAGGAAAACACTAGCTAAGTGACCATGTACTCGATGATCAGTGCATGTACAATAACTCCATAGATCAAATCATGAACTAATAAACAAATAGAGTTCAAAACACAAGACAAGGAAACGGATGAGTCTGAACAGACTTCCAGAACAAATCAGGAATAAGCTCAATCCCCCTGATAACCTACGGTAGACACAGGAATAAAACAATACCCTCTGAGTCCCCTACACAAAAGGTAAAAGGGATCTATTGCTAAACAGGAATAATCACAATCCCCCAGAACCTCCAGTAGACGCAGGAATGTATTGACACTAAAACTCAATCTCCCAGAGTCCAGGATGGAGCAGGGAGATACAGTCATGGTGGTAAATGTTGGCACCCCTGACATTTTTCAAGAAAATGAAGTATTTCTCACAGAAAAGGATTGCAGGAACATGTTTTGCTATACACATGTTTATTTCCTTTGTGTGTATTGGAACTAAACCAAAAAAAGGAGGAAATAAAGCAAAATGTTTGGCACCCTTTCAAAATTGTGGATAAATAAGATTGTTTCAAGCATGTGATGCTCTTATAAACTCAACTGGGGAAAGTAACAGGTGTGGGCAATATAACAATCACACCTGGAAGCACATGAAAGGAGAGAAGTTCATTTTGTCTTTGCATTGTGTTTCTGTGTGTGCCACACAAAGCATGGACAACAGAAAGAGGAGAAGAGAACTGTCTGAGGACTTGAGAACCAAAATTGTGGAAAAATATCAACAATCTCAAGGTTACAAGTCCATCACCAGAGATCTAGATTTGCCCACTTGTCCACAGTGCGCAACATTGTCAAGAAGTTTGCAATCTCCCTGGGCGTGGACGGAAAAGAAAAATTGATGAAAGGTGTCAAAGCAGGATAGTCCGGAAGGTGGATAAGCAGCTCCAAATAACTTCCAAAGATATTCAAGCTGTCCTGCAGGCTGAGGGAGCATCAGTGTCAGCGCGAACTATCCGTCAACATTTAAATGAAATGAAACGCTATGTCAGGAGACCCAGGAGGACCCCACTGCTGACACAGAGACATAAAAAAGCAAGACAGCATAGTGTCAAAATGAACTTGAGTAAGTCAAAATCCTTCTGGGAAAACGTCTTGTGGACAGATGAGACTAAGATAGAGCTTTTTGGTAAAGCACATCACTCTACTGGTTACCAAAAACAGAATGAGGCCTACAAAGAAAAGAACACAGTACCTACAGGGACATATGGTGGAGGTTCAATGATGTTTTGGGGTTGTTTTGCTGCCAGTGGCAGTGGTCAGCACTTGCGGCTCTATTACTTGCCGCACCTGAAACCCGCAGCACCGCTACCACTAACCCCGGCCCCGTGATAATGACGTTGGCCATGGCCATCCCTTCCACGTCACTCACAAACTCTCCTCCAATCTGCACAGGTTGCGAGGATTACTAATCTCCAGAGAGACACACACAGCTATATATAAGACTGTTGTGAACACAATAACCTGTCATAACGCAATATATTGCCCCAGAGACCACCTTACCTACCACTGAGCAGCTGCTCCCGCCTCCTTCCCTCTCATTGGATAACTTTACCGGACGCTGGAGGGTTCTGAAGTGGCCAGCAATGAGTCCAGATCTAATTCCCATTGAACACCTGTGGAGAGATCTTAACATTGCTGTTGGGAAAAGGCGCCCTTCCAATAAGAGAGACCTGGTGCAATTTGTAAAGGAAGAGTGGTCCTACATTCCAGCTAAGAGGTGTAAGAAGCTTATAGATGGTTATAGGAAGTGACTGATTCAGTTATTTTTTTCCAAAGGGTGTGCAACCAAATATTAAAGGGGTAGGAAAGTGGTGAAAAACTTATCCCCTATCCTAAGGATAGGGGATAAGTTTGAGATCGTGGGGGTCCGACTGCTGGGGCCCCCAGACTCTCCGGCCAGATAGCGGGTGTCGAAACCCGCATGAAGCCGTGGCCAACACGCCCCCTCAATACATCTCCATGGCAGAGCCGGAGATTGCCGAAGGCAGTGCTTCGGCTCTGCCATAGAGTTGTATTGAGGGGCGTGTCGGCCACCGCTTCGTGCGGTCCGACCCTCCGCGATCTGCAACTTATCCCCTATCCTTAGTTCTCATACGTCTCCATTTCCGAGTCCTCAAGGACACATGACGTATGAGAACGTCATGTGCTTTCCCGACCCCCGCAGCCATCTGGAGCGGAGCCGGTGCCCGATGCCTGCTGAAATCGTTCAGCAGGCATTGGGGCATATCGCCCAGGGGGGTCATGATGACCCCCCATGTCGGCGATGGCCGCAGATCGCTGGACAATTCAGTCCAGCGATCTGCGGCGGATTCCGGGTCAATCGGGTCTCCAGTGACCCGTGACCCGGAATTACAGCCATAGCCAGCAGGGGTGAGGTGGCACTGGTGCCACCTCATGATCGCCCTGATTCGTCGTCTGGTTTACCGGCCGACCAATCAGGGCACCTGCTGCGGGTGTCACTCCCGCAAACCGCTCCGCCCCTCTTCCGGAGGACGTGAGCGGGTGCGGGACGTGGACCCCGGGAGCTGGGGACCCCGATCCCTGGCATCAATGTTGGGATCGGGGCCCCAGGAGCAGCGGCAGCGGCGAGGGACTGACCTGCAGCGTGGATCAGGAGTTGGGTGAGTGACAGCCTCCTGCTGTTGCTTAGAAACAGCTCCCAGCATGCAAAAAGGGCATGCTGGGAGCTGTAGTTATGCAACAGCAGGAGGCAGACAACCACAACTCCCAGCATTCCCTTATGGGCATGCTGGCACTGATAGTTTTGCAACAGCTGGAGGCACATTTTTTCTACGGAAAAGTGTACCTTCAGCTGTTGTAGAACTACAACTCCCAGCTTGCACAATCAGCTAAAGTGCATGCTGGGAGTTGTAGTGGTGCATCTGCTGGTTGCATAACTACAACTCCCAGCATGCCCGTTGGCTGTCGGTGACTGCTGAGAGTTGTAGTTTTGCAACAGCTGAAGGCACAATGGTTGTGAAACTAAGAGTTTTTTTTTTACCTAACTCAGTGTTTCACGACCGGTGTGCCTCCAGCTGTTGTAAACTGCAACTCTCAGCAGTCACCGTACACCATGCACCGTACATGCTGGGAGTTGTAGTTTTGCAACAGCTGGAGGCACACTGGTTGTGAAACACTGAGTTAGGTCACAAACTCAGTGATACATAACCAGTGTGCCTACAGCTGTTGCAAAACTAAAACTCTCAGCATGTACAGTCTGTCAGCGCATGCTGGGAGTTGTAGTTTTGCAACAGCTGGATGTCCCCCCCCCCCCCAATGTGAACGTACAGGGTACACTCACATGGGCGGAGGTTTACAGTAAGTATCCGGCTGCAAGTTTGAGCTGCGGCAAATTTTCTGCCGCAGCTCAAACTGCCAGCGAGAAACTACTGTGAATCCCCGCCCGTGCGACTGTACTCTAAAAACACTACACTACACTAACACAAAATAAAAAGTAAAAAACACTACATATACACATACCCCTACACAGCCCCCCTCCCCAATAAAAATGACAAACGTCTGGTACGCCACTGTTTCCAAAACGGAGCCTCCAGCTGTTGCAAAACAACAACTCCCAGTATTGTCGGACAGTCGTTGACTGTCCAGGCATGCTGGGAGTTTTGCAACAGCTGGAGGCACCCTGTTTGGGAATCACTGGCGTAGAATTCCCCTATGTCCACCCCTATGCAAGTCCCTAATTTAGGCCTCAAATGCGCATGGCGCTCTCACTTTGAAGCCCTGTCGTATTTCAAGGCAACAGGGTCACATATGGGGTATCGCCGTACTTGGGAGAAATTGTGTTACAAATTTTGGGGGGTATTTTCTGATTTTACCCTTTTACCCTTTTTTTTTTTACATATGCAAAAGTCGTGAAACACCTGTGGGGTATAAAGGTTCACTTAACCCCTTGTTAGGTTCCCCGAGGGGTCTAGTTTCCAAAATGGTATGCCATGTGGGTTTTTTTTTTTTGCTGTCCTGGCACCATAGGGGCTTCCTAAATGCGGCTTGCCCCCAGAGCAAAATTTGCTTCCAAAAAGCCAAATGTGACTACTCTTCTTCTGATACCTGTAGTGCGCCAGCAGAGCACTTTTCACCCCCATATGGGGTGTTTTCTGAATCGGGAGAAATTGGGCTTCAAATTTTGAGGGGTATTTTCTGCTATTACCTTTTTTTAAAATGTAAAATTTTTGGGAAAACAAGCATTTTAGGTAAAAATTCTTATTTTTTTTTTTACATTTGCAAAAGCCATGAAACACCTGTGGGGTATTAAGGCTCACTTTATCCCATGTTACATTCCCCGAGGGGTCTAGTTTCCAAAATGGTATGCCATGTGTTTTTTTTTTTTTTTTGCTGTTCTGGTACCATAGGGGCTTCCTAAATGCAACATGCCCCCCCAAAACCATTTCAGAAAAACGTACTCTCCAAAATCCCCTTGTCGCTCCTTCCCTTCTGAGCCCTCTACTGCGCCCGCCGAACACTTTACATAGGCATATGAGGTATGTGCTTACTCGAGAGAAATTGGGCTACAAATTCAAATAAAAATGTTCTCCTTTTACCACTTGGAGATCAGGGAGGTAAACAAGTGGCTCAGAAGCTGGTGTAGGAAGGAAGGGTTTGGGTTCATGGAGAACTGGGCTGACTTCGCTGTCGGTTACCGGCTCTACCGTAGGGACGGGCTCCACCTCAATGGGGAGGGTGCAGCTGTGCTTGGGGAGAAGATGGCTAGAAGGGTGGAGGAGTGTTTAAACTAGGGACTTGGGGGGAGGGAACCTACAGCAAAGATGGAGAAGATAGTGTAGATAGAGAGGTGGGAATTATAAATGTACCTGGGGGTGGAGCGGAGGGAGGGGTTCGAATAGTTAATAGGAATAGGCTTCATAGGAAAATAAAACTTACACCCTTGAATTCCATTAACCCCAATAACATAAAGGATGGAAATGTAAAGTGTATGTTCACAAATGCCAGAAGCCTAGCAAATAAAATTGGGGAGCTTGAGGCCTTAATACTGGAGGAACATATTGATAAAGTTGGGGTCACTGAGACATGGCTGGACTCCTCGCATGACTGGGCTGTCAATTTGCAGGGGTTTACATTGTTTCGCAAAGATAGAATGAACAGAAAAGGTGGTGGAGTCTGTCTGTATGTTAGAAGTGGTATGACAGTCAGTGTGAACGATGCCATAGTGTGTGATGATTCTGAGGAGGTGGAATCACTGTGGGTAGAATTACAAAAGGAGGGAAATACTGAAATAATAATACTTGGTGTAATCTACAGACCCCCTAATATCACTGAAGAGATAGAAGGTCGGCTGCATAAACAAATAGAGAGGGCCGCCCAGGCAGGTACAGTGGTAATAATGGGAGATTTTAACTATCCAGATATAGATTGGGGTCAGGGGTTGGCTAAAACTACAAAGGGGCGACAATTCCTAAATTTATTGCAGGATAATTTTATGGGCCAGTTTGTGGAGGACCCAACAAGAAGTGATGCCTTGTTGGATCTGATCATTTCCAACAACGCAGAGCTGGTTGGTAATTTAACTGTGCGGGAAAACCTTGGTAATAGCGACCACAATATAGTTGCTTTTGACTTAAAATGTAGAAAACAAAGACAGGCGGGGAAGGCAAAAACATATAACTTTAAAAAGGCAAACTTCCCTGGGCTGAGGGCTAAACTACAGGACATAGACTGGGGGGAGGTGTTCTCAAATACTGATACAGAAGGTAAATGGGACAGCTTTAAATCAACTCTAAATAACTATACATCTAAATATATACCAAAGGGGAACAAATATAAACGATTAAAACTAAATCCTACATGGCTGACAAATGATGTTAAAAGAGCAATAAACAACAAAAAAATAGCCTTCAAAAAATTCAAATCTGATGGGTCAGCTATAACATACAGTACAAAGAGCTTAATAAAATCTGTAAAAATGTAATAAAACAACAAAAATTCAAAACGAGAGACAGGTGGCCAAAGAAAGCAAAACTAATATTTTTTTAGATATATAAATGCAAAAAAAAAAACAAGGACAGAGCATGTAGGACCCCTTAATAATGATAATGGGAAGGTTTTCACAGGCGATAAAGAGAAAGCGGAGCTACTGAATGGGTTCTTTAGTTCTGTATATACTAGGGAAGAAGGAGGAGCTGACATTGGACAGGTCAGTGCTGGTAACACATCATGTAATGTACTGAACTGGCTTAATGTAGAGATGGTACAAGGTAAGTTAAGTAATATAAATGTAAGCAAATCTCCAGGGCCAGATGGATTGCACCCAAGAGTTCTTAGAGAGGTAAGTTCAGTAATATCTGTACCCCTGTTCATGATATTTAGAGATTCACTGGTGTCTGGTATTGTGCCAAGGGACTGGCGCAAGGCGAATGTGGTGCCAATCTTCAAAAAGGGCTCTAGGTCTTCCCCAGGAAACTATAGACCGGTAAGTTTAACGTGCATTGTGGGTAAATTGTTTGAAGGACTTATAAGGGATTACATACAGGAATACATAGGGGATAATTGTATTATAAGTGATAACCAGCATGGGTTTACTAAGGATAGAAGTTGTCAAACCAATCTAATTTGCTTTTATGAAGAGGTGAGTAGAAGCCTTGACAGAGGAATGGCTGTGGATATAGTGTTTCTGGATTTTGCTAAAGCATTTGATACTGTCCCTCATAGACGTCTGACAGGTAAGTTAAGGTCTTTGGGTTAGGAAATTTTAGTTTGTAACTGGATTGAACACTGGCTCATGGATCGTACCCAGAGAGTGGTGGTCAATGATTCGTACTCTGATTGGTCCCCGGTAATTAGTGGTGTACCCCAAGGTTCTGTACTGGGACCGTTGTTGTTTAATTTATTTATCAATGATATAGAGGATGGCATTAACAGCTCTGTTTCTATCTTTGCAGATGACACCAAGCTTTGTAGCACGGTACAGTCTATAGAGGATGTGTATAGGTTACAAGATGACTTGGATAGACTAAGTGTCTGGGCATCCACTTGGCAAATGAGGTTCAATGTGGATAAATGTAAAGTTATGCATCTGGGTACTAATAACCTGCATGCGTCGTATGTCTTAGGGGGGATTAAACTGGCAGAGTCACTGGTAGAGAAGGATCTGGGTGTACTTGTGGATCACAGACTACAGAATAGCATGCAATGTCAGGCTGCTGCTTCCAAAGCCAGCAGGATATTGTCATGTATCAAAAGAGGCATGGACTCAAGGGACAGGGACATAATACTCCCCCTTTATAAAGCATTGGTACGGCCTCACCTGGCATATGCTGTTCAGTTTTGGTCGCCTGTACATAAAAGGGACACTGTGGAGCTGGAAAGGGTGCAGAGATGCGCGACTAAACTAATATGGGGCATGTTCCATGCCCCATATTAGTTTAGTCGTGCGTCTCTGCACCCTTTCCAGCTCCACAGTGTCCCTTTTATGTACAGGCTGTTAGGATTCGGCAGGCAGGAGGTGGCTCCTCTGTGTCAGAGAGGGATTGGCGTGGACCGTGCCGGCGGACCGGTTCTAAGTTGCTACTGGTATTCACCAGAGCCCGCCGCAAAGCAGGATGGTCTTGCAGCGGCGGTAGCAACCAGGTCGTATCCACCGGCAACGGCTCAACCTCTCTGACTGCTGAGATAGGCGTGGCACAAGGGATAAGGCAAGAGCAAGGTCGGACGTAGCAGAAGGTCAGGGCAGGCAGCAAGGATCGTAGTCAGGGGCAACAGCAGGAGGTCTGGAACACAGGCTAGGAACACACAAGGAATAGCTTTCTCAAGGCACAATGGCAACAAGATCCGGCCAGGAAGTGCAGGGGAAGTGAGATAATATAGCCAGGAAGCAGGTGGAAGCTAATTAGGCTGATTGGGCCAAGCACCAATCATTGGTGCACTGGCCCTTTAAATCTCAGAGAGCTGGCGCGCGCGCGACCTAGAGAGTGGAGCCGCGCGCGCCAGAACATGACAGCCGGGGACTGGGACAGGTAAGTGACTTCGGATGCGATTCGCGAGCGGGCGCGTCCCGCTATGCGAATCGCATCCCCGCCGGCAGAGTCAGTGCAGCGCTCCCGGTCAGCGGGTCTGACCGGGGCGCTGCAGAGAGAGGAACTCCGCGAGCGCTCCGGGGAGGAGCAGGGACCCGGAGCGCTCGGCGTAACACAGGCGACCAAAACTGAACAGCATATTCCAGGTGAGGCCGTACCAATGCTTTATAAAGGGGGAGTATTATGTCCCTGTCCCTTGAGTCCATGCCTCTTTTGATACATCTTAGCTATGAGGAGCGATTAAAGGAGTTACAATTGTTTAGTCTTGAGAAGAGACATTTAAGGGGGGATATGATAAACGTATATAAGTATATAAATGGCCCATACAAAAAATATGGAGAAAAACTGTTCCAGGTTAAACCCCCCCAAAGGACGAGGGGGCACTCCCTCCGTCTGGAGAAGAAAAAGTCTTAAGGGGCGACACGCCTTCTTCACCATGAGAATTGTGAACTTATGGAACAGTCTACCTCAGGAACTGGTCACAGCAGGAAAAATTAACAGCTTTAAAACAGGATTAGATACATTCCTGGAACAAAATAACACTAATGCTTATGAAGAAATATAAAATCCCATCCCTTCCCCAATATCGCGCCACACCCCTACCCTTTAATTCCCTGGTTGAACTTGATGGACATATGTCTTTTTTCGACCGTACTAACTATGTAACTATGTAACTTGCAAAAATTTTAAAATTGGGTCTACAAAAACATGTGAGTGTAAAAAATGAAGATTTTGAATTTTCTCCTTCACTTTGCTGCTATTCCTGTGAAACACCTAAAGGGTTAAAACACTTACTGAATGTCATTTTGAATACTTTGGGGGTGTAGTTTTTATAATGGGGTCATTTATGGGGTATTTCTAATATGAAGACCCTTCAAATCCACTTCAAAACTGAACTGGTCCCTGAAAAATATCGAGTTTGAAAATTTTGTGAAAAATTGGAAAATTGCTGCTGAACTTTGGTGTCTTCCAAAAGTAAAAACTTGTCAATTTTATGATGCAAACATAAAGTAGACATATTGTATATGTGAATAAAAAAAATGTATTTGTAATATACATTTTCCTTACAAGCAGAAAGCTTCAAAGTTAGAAAAATGCAAAATTTTCAAATTTTTCATCAAATTTACGGATTTTTCACCAAGAAAGGATGCAAGTTACCATAACATTTTACCACTATGTTAAAGTAGAATATGTCACGAAAAAACAATCTCTAAATCAGAATGATAACTAAAAGCATCCCAGAGTTATTAATGTTTAAAGTGACAGTGGTCAGATGTGCAAAAAACGCTCTGGTCCTTAAGGCCAAAATGGGCTTGGTCCTGAATGGTTTAAGTTAAGAATGCCAATAATTTTGTCCAGACCATTTTTGGAGTGTGACATTATGTCAAATTTTCTTTTTTTCCTCCCTTTTTTGATTTATTTCCAATATACACAAAGGGAATAAACATGTGTATAGCAAAACATGTGTTACTGCAATCCTTTTCTGTGAGAAATTCTTCATTTTCTTGAAAAATTTCAGGGGTGGCTACATTTACGGCCATGACATTATCTTGTATTAATTCTCAATTCCCCGGAGTAGCCATGGACCGGTAATGGATGCCTAGTTACAACTCAGAAAAACGGATACAACAGGATATAAATATAGAACACTGCTCACATTAAACACAAGACTCGGAAAACAGGGGAGTCTGTACAGACTCCAGGAACAAACAGGAATAAGCTTAATCACATAGAAAACCTCCGGTAGACACTGGAATAACAATACCCTCTGAGTCCCCCACACAAAGGTAAACAGGATCTATTGCTAAACAAACTGGAAATTCCACTCCACGAAAGGATAAGCCATTAATAATAAAGCCAAATAGACTACTGGCCAGCGGGCACACTCCACCGTGTGGTCAGGATGTTGACCCAGTAGGAAACAGAAATCTAAAACACAGAATTTCATTAAAACGGATACAAGAGAAAACACAGTGTGAACAGATACATAGCAGAATGGATATATAAATCCTAAAACCGACTATACCAACACAGATTAAAATCTACTATGAGCATGCTATCTAACCATGGGTAAAAGCCCAGAACATATCACAGAAAAATGCAAGGTGCATGCTAAGACAGAGAATTTAAACACAAACAAGGAGTGTTTCACCAAGAGCTCCATAGCAGCATGTCAGGCATGTAAGGATGTCAGGAAGTCAATCACCAGCTCAGAAGCTAGACTGAGCTGGCCTTATCTAGACACACACTAAGAGCTATTGGATGAAAAGCCAAAGGCTTTAACTATTCCCTGACCGTTGAACAAATCACTGTTAAAACACAACCAAATCCAATAGTCATGTCTGAACACAGACATGACAGACACACTCTGAATTTTTACTGGGACCGTCCCTTCTTTCCAATGTTGGGGACCTCACCTGGAAAGTGTTGGCCTGGGAAGATCCTGGCACCTCTTGTGCTCAGGGCCACTCTCCCGATTGCCAAAGATCAGAGCCTTCATGAGAAATTTCCCTGCATTGCCAGTGCTCTAGTATAGTACAAATGCGCTGTACATGGCAACCTGGACCATGTAGATTGCAACTTTTATTGACTTGATCGGAGAGATCCTCTCCCCCCACATACTGATTGTAGTCCACGATACAATCAGGCTTGAGGACCAGTGCCGCTGTCACTTGCACAGGGGTGCGGCTGTTACTATTAATTTTGTTCAGCATAAGGACATCCCTCTTGTCCTTCTACCTAACCAGCAACAGATTTTCACTGGTAAGGGCATGGGATTGGTGCCTGGAAGGGATAGGTCGGGAGGCGATTTGCAGAGATCATCGACATGGCAGTCTCAGGACCCCCCCTGGGCGATGTCACGGGATGCCTGCTGAATGATTTCAGCAGGCATGTCATTCCGATCACCGCTCGGCGAGGGGCGGTGAGCGGAAATAGCGAGGGCGTACAGGTACGCCCTTCATCCTTAAGTACCGGGACACAAGGGCGTACCTGTACACCCTTTGTTCCCAGCAGGTTAAAAGTAGTACAATAATAGAAACATATGCAAACATGGTTATCATTTTAGTTGTATTGACCCACAGAATAAATGTGATTTTTACCTTAAAGTTACAGCGTAAAAACAAAACCCTCCAAAAGTTTCGGTTTTCTTTTCAATTTCTTTAGACAAATAATATTTTTTGGGGTTTGCTGTACACTTTATGGTTAAATTACCATATTACAAAATAAAAAAAAGTTAAATGACCATATTACAAAATAAAATTGATCACACAAAAAACAAATCCTCATATGGGTCTGTGGATGGAAATATAAAATAGTTATGGCTCTTAGAAGAAGAGGAAAAAAACAAAATGCAGAAATAAAATATGCTGTGTCCTTAAAGGATAGGGGATAAGATGTCTGATCACAGGGGTCCTGCGACCTCTGTGTAGCACCCAGTGTTCATTTAAAACACTGGGTGGGGAAGGCGGGGTCGTTACATCACTGCCATGCCCCCTCAACAAAAATCTATGGGAAAGGACGTGGCGGCCGTCAGCCCCCTCCCATAGCTAGGGTTGCCACCTGGCCAGTATTTTACCGGTATTTTAGACTCCCTGCTGGTATGTTTTATGTAAATATACCAAATGACAGTATTTCTCTAAGCCCTCTGTGCTGTGAGATGGAGAGGAGGGCTAACCCTGCACCCTCCCTTTGCCAGCTGAGCTCTGATTGGTGCAGACATCTGCCAGCTGAGCTCTGATTGGTGGAAACTTCTTCCTCACGCACAGGCCTGTCATCTACCTGCACAAGCTCAGCAAGCTCAGCAAGCTCAGTACTCACAGAGTGTCTCATAAGGAAGGGGGGAGAGATGACAGAGCAGCAGACTGAGGAGAACATTAACTCCCTCCTGAACTCCCTGATCCTATACTAAGTGATTGCAGCCCCTGTAAGTGTGGGTTCACACTACGATTTCACTGTACGGCTGCCGGATGCGGTTGGGGGGAGCGAAAACCGGGCATTCCCATATCCCAGCTGGACCTGGCCCGTATCTAATGCATTTCGATGAGCCGACCAGACCTAAAACCGTGGTATGCCGCGGTTTTAGGTCCAGTCAGAAAACTGAATACGTGGCAAAAATGCGCTGACCGGAGTCACCATTTGGCTCCAGTCGTCTCATTGAAATGAATTAGATATGGGCCGGGTCCGGCTGGGAAATGGGAGCGCCCAGTTTTCGCTCCCTCCAACTGGATCCGGTAGCCGTACAGTGAAAACGTAGTACTCATACTATGTCTGATGGGGGGATAGATGGCAGGGCAGCAGATTGAAGAGAACATTAAAGGGGTTCTCCGGTGCTTAAACATCTTATCCCCTATCCAAAGGATAGGGGATAAGATGCCTGATCGCGGGAGTCCCGCAGCTGGGGACGCCCGTGATCATGCACGCGGCACCCCGTTTATAATCAGTCCCCGGAGCGTGTTCGCTCTGGGTCTGATTACGGGCGACTACAGGGCGGGCGGCATTGAGGGGCGGAGCGTGACCTCGCACAGGGGCGCAGGCGTGACGTCACATGCCGCCCACCCTGAAGTCACCCATAATCAGGCCCGGAGTAAACACGTTCCGGGGACTGATTATAAACGGGGTGCCGCGTGCATGATCACGGGCGTCCCCAGCTGCGGGACTCCCGCGATCAGGCATCTTATCCCCTACCCTTTGGATAGGTGATAAGATGTTTAAGCACCGGAGAACCCCTTTAACCCCTTAAGGACTCAACCCATTTGGGCCTTAAAGGGGTACTCCGGTGGTTAATTTTTTTGACTATATGGCATCTTCTTTGTAAGTTTAGTTTTTTTGCAATGTTCTGAATCTTCTGAATCTCTTGTGGACAAGACGTCATAGCTTTTTTTTTCTCTCTCTGCCTGCATGACAGGAATAAGCCACGCCCCCTCATCTCCCCCCTCCCGGAGTTCTGCATGAGTACACAGCTCCTTATCTCCCCTCCCCCCCCCCTGCTCCTGAGGATGCAGGTCTGCACAGGACAACGGAACACAGAAGATAAATGTGTTATCTGAAGGGAAGGATTACAAGGTGCACGGCCGGGGATGTACAGACTGCAAAGGAAGAAATCTCATACTGGATCCTGAATGACACATACTGGGAGTTGTAGGTTGTAGTCCCTGTTATGTGTGTGTATGCTAGTGTTTCCAAACCAGTGTGACTCCAGCTGTTGCAAAACTGCAACTCCCAGCATGCCCTGACAGACTTTGGGCATGCTGGTAGTTGTACATTTGCAACAGCTGGAGGCACACTAGTTGGGAAACACTGTTCTAGCCTATTCAGCATACACATCATGTTACACCAGTGTTTCCCAACCAGTGTGCCTCCAGCTGTTGCAAAACTACAACTCCTAGCATGCCCAAAGACTGTCAGGGCATGCCGGGAGTTGAAGTTTTGCAACACCTGGAGGCACCCTGGTTGGGAAACACTGGTGTATGCCCTATAGAGGTGTGGTGAACTACAACCCCCAGGAGACTACAGAGGCGGCAGGCTGGTGTTATACCACAGACTGAAGACTCCTGAATGACACATGCTGGGAGTTGTAGTCCCTTTTGTGTGTGTATGCCAGTGTATCCCAACCAGGGCTGATTATATTAGTGTGCTGTGTATAAGGGGGCCGACCCGGGAAAATAGTAGGATGGGTAAAGGGCGGAACAAACAAACAAAAAAAAAAGGAGCCGACCCAAACAGCAAGGCATGTGGCATGCTGGGATTTGTAGTTTTCAGCACAGCAAGAAACAGGAAATAGAAGCAACGATAGGAAAACAAAGTGGGGGATAAAAAGACAACAAAGAACGGAAAAAGAGTAGGCTAAACAACAAGAATAGAAATGAAACAAAACAAATAGGGTAAGTTAAAAATGGAAAAACATGTTGACCACCGGAGTACCCCTTTAAGGACTCAGACAATTTTATTTTTACGTTTTTGTTTTTTCTTCCTCGCCTTCTAAAAATCGTAACTCTTTTATATTTTCATCCACAAACTAGTACGAGGGCTTGTATTTTGCGCGACCAGTTGTCCTTTGTAATCATCACTCATTTTACCATAAAATGTATGCCGCAACCAAAAAAAAAACTATTTGTGTGGGGAAATTGATAAGAAAACCACAATTTAGCAAATTTTGGAAGGCTTTCTTTTCATGCCGTACACTTTACGGTAGAATAGACCTGTTTTCTTTATGCAGTGGGTCAATACGATATTAATGATACCCATGATTACATATTTTTCTATTATTATACCACTTTAAAAAAAAATCACAAACTTTTTAACCAAATTAGTGAGTTTAAATTCCCTCTATTTTGCTGACCTATAACTTTTTAATTTTTCCGTATAGGCGGCAGTATGAGGGCAAATTTTTTTGCGCCGTGATCTGTAATTTTTTATACCACATTTGCATATATAAAACTTTTAATATATTTTTTATAAATTTTACTTGTAATAAAATGTTATAAAAAAGCAGCAATTTTGGATTTTTTTTTTTGGGACGTTCACGCCATTCAACGTAGGGGATAATTAACATTATATTTTAATAGTTTGGATATTTACGCATGCGGCCATACCAAATTTGTGTATGGAACATTTTTTTTTACACTTTTTGGGGGTAAAATGGAGAAAAACAGACAATTTACATTTTTACTGGGGGAGAGGATTTTTCAAACTTTTTTTACTTTTATTTTTACACTTTAACCCCTTAAGGACCCAGCCATTTTACACCTTAGGACCCGGCCATTTTTTGCACATCTGACCACTGTCACTTTAAACATTAATAACTCTGGAATGCTTTTAGTTATCATTCTGATTCCAAGATAGTTTTTTCGTGACATATTCTACTTTAACATAGTGGTAAAATTTCGTGGTAACTTGCAGCCTTTCTTGGTGAAAAATCCCAAAATTTGATGAAAAATTTAGCATTTTTCTTTGCTCTCTGCTTGTAAGGAAAATGCATATTCCAAAAAAAAATTTTTTTTATTCACATATACAATATGTCTACTTTATGTTTGCATCATAAAATTGATGAGTTTTTACTTTTGGAAGACACCAGAGGGCTTCAAAGTTCAGCAGCAATTTTCCAATTTTTCGCAAAATTTCCAAAATCACAATTTTTCAGGAACCAGTTCAGGTTTGCAGTGGATTTGAAGGGTCTTCATCTTAGAAATACCCCAAAAATGACCCCATTATAAAAACTGCACCCCCCAAAGTATTCAAAATTACATTCAGTCAGCATTTTAACCCTTTGGGTGTTTCACAGGAATAGCAGCAAAGTGAAGGAGAAAAGTCACAATCTTCATTTTTTACACTCGCATGTTCTTGTAGACCAAATTTTTGAATTTTTACAAGGGGTAAAAGGAGAAAATGGATTGTTATTTTTGTAGCCCAATTTCTCTCGAGTAAGCGCATACCTCATATGTCTATGTAAAGTGTTCGGCGGGCGCAGTAGAGGGCTCAGAAGCGAAGGAGCGACAAGTGGATTTTGGAGAGTACGTTTTTCTGAAATGGTTTTTGGGGGGCATGTTGCATTTAGGAAGCCCCTATGGTGCCAGAACAGCAAACCCCCCCCCACATGGCATACCATTTTGGAAACTAGACCCCTTGAGGAACGTAACAAGGAATAAAGTGAGCCTTAATACCCCACAGGTATTTCACGACTTTTGCATATGTAAAAAAATATAAAAAAATTTTCACTAAAATGTGTGTTTCCCCCCAAATTTCACATTTTTGCAAGGGTTAATAGCAGAAAATACCCCCAAAATTTGTAACCCCATCTCTTCTGAGTATGGAGGTACCCCATAAGTTGCCCTGAAGTGCACTACGGGCGAACTACAATGCTCAGAAGAGAAGGAGTCATATTTGGGTTTTTGAGAGCAAATTTTGCTAGGGGCATGTCGCATTTAGGAAGCCGCTATGGTGCCAGGACAGCAAAATAACCCCCATATGGCATACCATTTTGGAAACGAGACCCCCTTGAAGAACGTAACAAGGGGTACAGTGAGCATTTACAACCCACTGGTGTCTGTCAGATCTTTGAAACAGTGGGCTGTACAAAATGTTTTATTTGCACAGCCCACTGTTCCAAAGCTCTGTCAGACACCAGTGGGGTGTAAATTCTCACTGCACCCCTCATTACATTCCATGAGGGGTGTAGTTTCCGAAATGGGGTCACATGTGTTTTTTTTTTTGCGTTTGTCAAAACCGCTGTAACAATCAGCCATCCCTGTGCAAATCACCTCAAATGTACATGGTGCACTCTCCCTTCTTGGCCTTGTTGTGCGCCCCCAGAGCACTTTGCGCCCACATATGGGGTATCTCCGTAGTCGGGAGAAATTGCATTACAAATTTTGGGGGGCTTTTTTCCCTTTTACCTCTTGTCAAAATGAAAATTATAGGGCAACACCAGCATGTTAGTGTAAAAAATAAATTTTTTTACACTAACATGCTGGTGTAGACCACAACTTCACCTTTTCATAAGGGGTGAAAGGAGAAAAAGCCCCCCAAAATTTGTTAGGCAATTTCTCCCGAGTACGGCGATACCCCATATGTGGCCCTAAACTGTTGCCTTGAAATACGACAGGGCTCCGAAGTCAGAGCGCCATGCGCATTTGAGGCCTGAATTAGGGATTTGCATAGGGGTGGACATAGGGGTATTCTATGCCAGTGATTCCCAAACAGGGTGCCTCCAGCTGTTGCAAAACTCCCAGCATGCTTGGACAGTCAACGGCTGTCCGGCAATACTGGGAGTTGTTGTTTTGCAACAGCTGGAGGCTCCATTTTGGAAACAGTGGCGTACCAGACGTTTTTCATTTTTATTGGGGAGGGGAGGGGGGCTGTGTAGGGGTATGTGTATATGTAGTGTTTTTTACTTTTTATTTTATTTTGTGGTAGTGTAGTGTAGTGTAGTGTTTTTAGGGTACAGTCACACAGGCGGGGGATTACAGCGAGTTTCCCGCTGCGAGTTTGAGCTGCCGCGCAAAATTTGCTGCATCGCAAACTTGCAGCCTGATTACTCACTGTAAGCCCCCTGCTCATGTAAATGTAACCTGTACATTCACAGGGGGGGGGGGGGGGGGACCTCCAGCTGTTGCAAAACTACAACTCCCAGCATGCACAGTCTATCAGTGCATGCTGGTAGTTATAGTTTTGCAGCAGCTGGAGGCACACGGGTTGGGAAACACTGAGTTAGGAAACAGACAATGTTTCCCAACCAGTGTGCCTCCAGTTGTTGCAAAACCACAACTCCCAAACATTCTCAGGCATGCTGGGAGTAGTAGTTCGGAAACATCTTTAGAGCCAGATGTTGCTGAACTACAACTCCCAGCATGCTTGGAGGACTACAGTTTGCAGACCACTAATACAGTGGTTCCCAATCTGTGCCCTTCCAGATGTTGCAAAACTACAACTCCCAGTATGCCAAAACTGTCCAGGCATGCTGGGAGTTGTAGTTCTGCAACATCTGAAGGGCCAGATGTTACATAACTACAACTACCAGCATGCCTGGACAGTAAGGGCATGCTCAGGATGTGTAGTTTTGAAACATCTGGAAGGGCACAGTGGTCCAAAAACTGTGGACCTCCAGATGTTGCAAAGCTGCAACTCCCAGCATGCCCAGACGCCAAGGGCTGTCTGGGCATGCTGGGAGTTGTAGTATACAAAGTCCCATTACACCAATGCATGTCGCTTTACGGCAACATGCATTGCTGTAAAGGGCCCGACCGCGGCTGAAGATCTACTCACCTGTCGCCGCCGCCATCTTCATCGCTGGGATCCGGGTCTTCTGGGACGAGGTAAGTACCGGGGTCGGTCCCCAGCACTCCCCCGTCCCCCGCCGCGTCCTCCGGTCTTCCTCCCGTCGGTCGGTAAACTAACCAACGAATCGCAGGGGATCGGAGGAGGTGGCAGGCTTGCCACCTCGCTCCTAGGCTCCAGCATGGTCCTGGCTGTCTGTGACAGCCAGGATCATGAAAAATTTCCGGCCGGTCGGGTCCCAGAGACCCGATTAGCCCGGTATCGCCGCAGATCGCAAGGGCGATTTCCCCTGCGATTTGTGGCGATCGCCAACATGGGGGGCCTACATGGCCCCCCTCGGCGTTTGCCCTGGATGCCTGCTGAAGGATTTCAGCAGGCATCCGCTTCCGATCTCTGCCCGGCGCGCGGCAGGGACCGGAAACTGCCAGGGCGTAAGTTTACGCCCTGGGTCCTTAAGTACCAGGACGCCGGGGCGTAAAATTACGCCCTGGGTCCTGAACAGGTTAATAGTCCCCATAGGGGACTATATATAGCAATCATTCGATTGCTAATACTGTTCAGTGCTATGCATAGGGCATAGCACTGATCAGTGTTATCGGTGATCTTCTGCTCTGGTCTGCTCGATCTCAGACCAGAGCAGAAGACCCATGGAAGGCAGCGGAGGCAGGTGAGGGGACCTTCGTCTGCTGTTCCGGAGGACCGGATCGCCACGGCAGGGCTGCGGGCAATCCGATCATCCATTTTAGTGACCACACTGCCGCAGATCTGTATTGATCACGGCATATGAGGGGTTAATGGCTCTGAGGGGTTAATGGCTGATAGCAGCCGGGACCTGCCGCGCATGTTCGGGGTCATGTATAGGATGTAAATGTACGTCCTGGTGCATTAAGTACCACCGCACCAGGATGTACATGCACATCCTGCGTCATTAAGGGGTTAAGAAGTGTAACGACTGAGGTGTAGTGGATTCGCTTTACCTGTGTGGATGATGACGTGGGCCGTATCAGGGAGCGGAGTCTAAGGTGCCGCTGGTTTTCACTAGAGCACGCCACAAAGAGCGATGGACTTGCAGCGGCAGGCACCTAGGTCGCTACCCCTGATACGACTCGTCCACATAGGTGGCAGAAGTGCAACATGGTACTGGAAGGATAAGGCAGCTCGTAGTCAGGACAGGCAGGAGGTCAGGGCAGGCAGCACAGTAGCAAGGTCAGGTAACAAAGCAAGAGGGCAGATGGCAGGAGGCATAGGAGCAAGGTGAGGGTACATAGCACTAGGGTCGGGAACACGGCTAGGCTAGGCACAAACAGAATGCTTTCTCTTAGGCTGATGAGGCACAACGATCCAGCAAGGGTCAAAAGGAAGTGCCTGTACTTATAGGGTCATGGGGAAGAAAGAACCAATTAAATGTGTAATGTGTAATGCGCACAGAGCCAGGGCGCGCAGGCCCTAGGAAGCGGAAGCACGCGCGCCGGCCAGCAGGAGGAGTACAGAGACGCCGGAGAGAGGAAGGAGCAAGGAGGCAGGCTCCGATCGCGTCTTGTTTTTTTTTTTCTTCAGGATCTTCTAAAACTTCAGGACTACAACTCCCATTGTCTCTGTTCAGCCTGTGTCTCCTCAAACCTTGAGCCTTAGGGGGGCACAGACAGAGCACACTGGGAGTTTTAGTACTTGCATTTTTACTCTGTGAAACACAGTTCCCTCTGACTCTGCAGCTTCTGTAGAAGTATGAGGCTCAGCCTAAGGGTACATTCACACGTGCGTATTTTAAGCGTATTTTACGCTGCAGATCCGCTGGTGAAGGCCCGCTCTATGCTGGCTTTACATGTGCCTACTCGTAGCGGCAATACACCACGATGTGCGAGTACGCTGCGCACATAGCTGCACTGTGTCTGCTGGTAGGGGCGTATTACCGCTACCAGCAGGCACATGTAAAGCCAGCATAGAGCGGGCCTTCCCCAGTGGATCTGCAGCTAAATACGCTGCGAAAATCCGCGCACGTGAACGTACCCTTAGGGTACATTCACACATCCTTATTTATGCCACAGAAAATACAGAGTATGAACTGTCCCTTAGGCTGCCTTCACACGAGCAGATTTGTTTTCAAACTCTGCTGCTGTAAATTTTCCGCAGAGAGCATGCAGAGAGCCCGTCCCCATATACATTTACAGCAGGAAATGTATGAGTTTGAAAATAAATCTGCTTGTGTGAACAAATATTTCGCTGCATATTTTGCTGATTTTCTGCAGCTGATTTAGCCGGCCTTTGACTTTTACAGGTATGAAAATCTGCAGCAAAACACACAGTAAAATATGCAATGTACCCTTATGCAGAATGATGGTTTGTAAGGTAGTATTGTTCAGTCATGGTATGGCGGTGTTATCTAATCTTGGTAGGGTGTTATTGCTCAGTTCTGGCATGGCGATGTTATCTAGTCTTGGTATGGTGATAGTTTTCAGTTCTAGTATGGGGGTGTTATCCAGTCTTGGTATGGTGGTATTGTTCAGCTCTGTTATGGCGGTGTTATCCAGTCATGGTATGGAACTATTTAGTGACCGTTTTATTTAAAGTAGAGTACATCTTTGTATACAGATTGGAGTACTGGAGCACAGTTCACATTAATGACCACCAATAGAGGGTTGTGCGCTAATAAGTGGTAAATATATTTATCAATTATGCTGCTGAAAATTATATAGTATTAATTCATATATGGGGTCACTATATAGTATTAATTCATATATGGTGGTCAGTATATAGCATACATTCATTTGTGGGGTCAGTATATAGTAAATGTATATGTGGGGTCAGTATATAGTATAAATTCATACATGGGTTCAGTATATATATATAGTAAAATCTCTCTAAGTGGACACCTCCCAATAGGAGACACCTCCCAATAACGGACAGTTTTTTATTCCCTAGGCTCTCCAGCACAGTAGCAGAAGACCACTGTTTAAACAGTGGTCTCCTGGGTCTGTACGTCCGCCAGCAAATCCCTCCCCTTCCCGAGCCAAATCATCCCCCCCCCTTTATAACCTTCTGTGCCTCATCATTTCCCATTGATCCCCCCTGTGCTATTTCATTTGCCTTTTTTACCCTCAGTGCAAATTCATCACCCCCTGTGCCATTTCTTTTTCCCCTTTATCCCATCTGTGCCCTATCATCCTCCCTTACCCCTTATGCCACATCACTTTTTCCCTTCACTCCTCCCCTGTTGTTCTTCTTACCTGGCCAGCAGGCTCAGGTGCAGGGGCTCTCAGTGGGTTTGACGTTCTCCTAACATCCTCTGATCTGCACTCACAGAGAGGCTGAGATGCTCCTGACATCACTTGTCAGTGCCCGCAGCCAAAGCTGCTTCTCTCAGTAAGTGCAGCGCAGAAGACGTTGGGAGAATGTCAAACCCGCTGAGAGCTCCTGCACCCGAGCCTGCTGACCAGGTAAAGAGGGAGGGGAAAAAGTGATGTAGCACAATGGGTAAGGGGGGATGATTTGTCACATGGGAACAGCACAGGGGGATAAAGGGGGAATGAAATGGCACAAGAGGGGGAGAAATGGCAAAGCAGGTGGCAAAGGGGTAATGAATTTGCACAGCGGGTAATAAAGGCGGAATGAAATAGAATGGGGAAATAGTCAAAGGGAAATGATGTGGCATAGGGGTATAATTGACACAGGGGGAATAAAGTGGCACAGGGTATAAAGGGGGAATGAAATGGCACAGAAGGAGTCAAAGGGGGAAGAATGAAGTGGAATTAGAGGAAACAATTAAGAGGGGTAATTAAATGACACTGGGGGGGGGGGGTGAAATTGTACAGGGGGTGATAAGGGGTGATTAAACGGCACTGTGAGATTCTACTGTAATATTGCTTTGTATCATGTTTTATAGGTTATTTAACTCTGGAGTGAGTTCAGTACAGTATTCGGTCATTTAGAAAACTTTTGAGCCTTTTTTCCCAATAGGGGACATCTCTCAATAGTGGACACTTTTTCTTTCCCCATGAGTGTCCGCTATTGGGAGATTCTACTGTAGTATTAATTCATTTATGGGTGTAAATATATAGTATAAATTCATATATGGTGGTCAGTATATAGTATAAATTAATTGAATAAAAATCTTCCAATTTTTTTTAAATCAACTGGTACCACAAAGTTAAACAGATGTGTAAATTACTTCTTTTAAAAAAAATATTAATCCTTTCAGTACTTATCAGCTGCTGTATGTTCCACAGGAAGTTCTTTTCTTTTTTGTATTTCTTTTCTGTCTGACCACAGTGCTCTCTGCTGACACCTCTGTCCATGTCAGGAACTGTCCAGAGCAGAAGAGGTTTGCTATGGGGATTTCCTCCTGCTCTGGACAGTTCCTGAGATGGACAGAGGTGTCAGCAGAAAGCAGTGTGGTCAGACAGAAAAGAAATTCAAAAATAAAAGAACTTCCTTTGGAGCATACAGCAGCTGATAAGTACTGGAAGGATTATTAATTATTATAGAAGTAATTTAAACATCTGCTTAACTTTCTGGTACCAGTTGATTTTAAAAAAATTGTTTTCCACTGGAGCACCCCTTTAAAATATCTATAAAAAAAATATACATTTTATAGTATGTGGGCAGAGCACCTATATAGGTGTGCCTCACACATGGGTGAGCAGCACATGAGGCCCCCCATGATCCACTCTTGCCCGGGGTCCACATGAGTTGTCAACCTACCCCTGAACCCTGCTGTGGACCTCACTGCCAGACTCCGGTGGCTGAGGGGATAATTTGCCAACGCTGGGCTGGTACGTGACAGGACGTATATGGGCATGGGCGTAGCTTCCTGTGATGTCACGCATATATCATTATGCAAATTACAATGGGCGGTATTTTTTTTGTTGCAAGAAAGGTGGCAACCTTACCCATAGCCTTGCATTGAAGAGGCATGGTGTGACATCCTGAGGGGCGTGGCAGTGACTTCATGACCCTCTCCAAGTGTTCAGAACAAGTGGAGTACCACTTTAAGGCCAAAATGGGCAGGGTTTGTTGTGTTTTTCGCTGTTCCAACCTTTTTTTCCCCCATGATATTTACTAATTTACTCTGCTTTCAGAAACTTTATACATGGTTTAAAGTGTAGAGTTTTCTTCCCACAAATTTAACTTGATTTTCAGCGTGGTTTTCAGAAAAGACGAGTGATTTTGGATGAAATGTAGGGAACACGCCTCTTTTCCCAAAAACCACGCCCATTTTGTAGTTTCTTTTTCACTCTGAGTGTTTCTGATTCTGTAGTTTTTTTTTTCTATCGCACATTCAGAATTTACACAGAATTTAGGCACACAACCTGATAAAAAGAGTCGGAATGAGGGCCATTGAGTTTTATATATATATATATATATATATATATATATATATATATATATATATATGTAGACTAGCTGAGTACCCAGCATTGCCCGGTTTTTCCTTCCTAATCAACAGAGGAAGCTTTTGACTTCTTATCCCGTCCTCATATATTGTTGTCATACCGCAACCCCATATCCCAACCTCCTATCCCGTTCTCATATCCCGTCCTCCTATCTTGACCTCCTACTCCGACTTGACTTGTATGGGACTTTAAACATAAACCCCGCCCCTGGCAAATGGGGGTGAGTAAGGGTTAAATCACCTATCCTATGTTTGTTGTTGACATATAAGTAACATGTGTGCCAAGTTTCATGTTAATATCTTTAGCCGTTTGGACGTGATGCTTGAACATACATACACACATACACTGGGGGAGATTCATCGTTGCCTTTAGACCATTTTTTTTGTCTATTTATTTGCGCTATTCAGGCGTTAGCGGGCTTTTTAGCGACTTTCTAGCGTCATATAGATACTTTTTCCTTTTCTGACTAAATGTAGACCATTTTATTTATGACCATGCAGTGGTCACGTATTTATTATTTGCGACTTTCCTGAAAAGTCACTATTTCTCACGCAAATGACAATTATTTGTCGCTATGCTACACCACCTCACAGTAGACGTGACAAAAAGTTCTACGTCTCTCACATCCAGGGCCGGTGCTCAGTCACCGACCTGACCCGTTCTTATAGATCGGAGAGCGGTCGGGCCGCCCATGCACACTAGCATACAAGGGCATGATACTAGTATTAGGAACTTGTATGCAGCCAGGGCTGCCGTCAGAGGGGTACAGCCAGTACTCAAGTAAGGGGCCCGGGCACCCGCTGCACCCCCCCTGCAGCTGCTGCAGCACAGAAGCAGGGGACCGCCGCCAGCTTCTCTCCCCCTGCCGTCCTGGGGTCCTCCCTAGTCCAACCACCACCGCTGCCCTATTGCCTCCCCCATCCCCGGTTTTATAATTACCTGTTCCCGGGGTCCGCACTACTTCTGGCTCCGGGGGCGTCCTGCGCTGTCACTGTGCGCACTGACGGTGACGTCGCGTTGAGGATGTCACTCGTCATTGCGCTGCACAGCGCGCAGGACGACGCAGGAGCCATAAGTAGCGTGGGATGGGGATGGGGGAGGCAATGGGGCAGCGTCGGCATCAGAGTCAGCAGTGAAGATCGTCACAAATCTTCACTGCTGCTTCTAGGAGTTTCAAAACTACAACTCCCAGCATGCCCAGACAGCCTTTGGCTGTCTGGACATGCTGGGAGTTGTAGTTTCGCAACATCTGGAGGGTCACAGTTTGGAGACCACTGTGCAGTGGTCTCCAATCTGTTTTCTTCCAGGTGTTGCAAAACTAGAACTCTCAGCACGCCCAGACAGTCCAGGCATGCTGGGAGTTGTAGTTCTGTAACATCTGGCCCTGCAGATGTTGCCGAACTACAACTCTAAGCATGCCTACGCAGTTTGGGCATGCTTGGAGTTGAAGTTTTGCAACATCTGGAGGGCCACAGTTTGGAGACCACTACACAGTGGTCCCCAATCTGTTCTCCTCCAGTTGTTGCAAAACTACAACTCCCAGCATGCCCTTTGGCTGTCTGGGTATGCTGGGAGTTGTAGTTTTGCAACAACTGGAGGCACACATTATCTGTTTTATAACTCAGTGTTTCCCAACCCATGTGTCTCCAGCTGTTGCAAAACTATAACTCCCAGCATGTACTGACAGACCATGCATGCTGGGAGTTTTAGTTTTGCAACAGCTGGAGGCACACGGGTTGGGAAAGACTGAGTTATGTAACAAACTCTGTGTTTTGCAACCAGTGTGCCTCTAGCTGTTGCATAACTACAACCCCCAGCATGAACGGACAGCTAAAGGGCATGCTGAAAGTTATAGTAGTGTGCCTCCAGCTGTTGCATAATTATAAGTCCCAGCATGCCCTTCTGTTACTGCATGCTGAGAATGTTTTCCAACAGCTGGAGGTTTGCTCCGCTATGCTCTGACAAGTACTTGCCAGTGCATGGCCAGTATTTGTCGGCGCTTTCGCATACCAATGCTCAACCCGTGGCGTACCCCTATGGGTACGTGTACCACAGGTTGAGAACCCAAACATCTGGTTGTTGGTCTGACTCGTTTTTAGAAAAGGTGTACGTTAGACAACTTTTCAAGCTAAAGGAGAGCTGCACCTTATTCATCATTACGCTGCGCATTATTGATGAATAAGGCGCACGCTAGTCAAAGAGTCAAAGTATAGACAAAAAAAATGTGGAAATTAGATCTAAAATATCTTGATAAATCTCCCCCATTGAGTTTTATTTATATAGATAGATATATAATATATATATGTTGAACATGTCAGTTAAACCGAAATCAAAATGTAATGTGAACTAAGCCTGAATAGCACAAAAAAATTGCTAGCTCCATGTAGTCCCAGCCTAACGTTCCAGTATCCCACGGAGTGATACAGTCAGCAAACCACACAATGGGAGGACGTCTCTTACACGTGACTGATCACCTGACCATGACATTATCGGAAGTCCTGTAGCTGCTAACGTGCGCGAAGGTCAAAGGGAATTCTTGTATAAAGATGGCAGGCGCCTTGCATCAGTGTAGCCGGGTGAGTGCGTATGATCCGTTATGCGTCATGTACGAAAGCTGGCAGTACCTGTAGGTTCTTGTCCTGTGTGGAGGGCTCTCTGTCGTGTGTAACAAGGGGCGGTCAGCTTTTGTACAGTATTCTGATCCTGGTGTTCTGGAGGATGATGTTGTGCACTCTGAAGGCTTCTCCTCTATCGTTGCTATCACGTGTGCGTGGAAAGCAGCGTATATAGTGTGGGCTGATCTGGTCATTCTGCTCCATCGCTCGTGGCGAAAAGTATTGAGCTTCTTCGGCTTCTGTTGACTAGCCTTGTAGAGTTACTTGTAAGCTGTATACCACTGGTCTTTTACCTGTGGACCTCCAGGTTTTGCAAAACTACAACTCCCAGCTGCCCAGAAAGCCTGTGGCTTGTCTGGGCAGCTGGGATCTGTAGTTTTGCAACATTTGTGGGTCTACAGTTTGTAGACCACTATTGTATACTGTCTAAAATTCAGAGGGAGCAGGATAGGCATGATGCTTGGCACAGGATCTCTTTAGCTCTCATAATTTGTTGGGGGTTCCAGTGCCCAGCCACTCTATTATAATAACTTCTGCTGAATTAGAAATTGTGCAAAATTACATAGACCCTTGATTTCTTCCATACGAGGCTGAAGTTGGCTTCTTATATGGTCATAACCCTTTTCTCCTTGTTCCTCTGCAGTAAACCTGCTTTTATGAATATTTTATTTAGAAACAATCAGATTCAGAAAAAAATTGAAAAGATTGTTTTTTTTGCTGTAAAATAAGATACGGTGGATAGTGTGCCTTTCTAATAAGTAACTGAGGAATTTGAATGTTAAATGCCATTGGGCCAACCTAGAGGTGGAAATATAAAGAGTAAGGGCCCCTGCTTAATGCCCAACTGTATCCAGCCTGACCCAAACAGCGGATTGGTAATAAGAGGTGCCAACCTTGCCAACTATATACATTTTGTGTTTTGAATAAGTAACTGGTGATTTCAAGGGGTTAAACACCGTTGAGCCACTTACCTTAACCCCTTAAGGACCCGGGGTTTTTCTGTTTTTGCTCATTCGTTTTTTCCTCCTTACCTTTACAAAATCATAACTCTTTAAATTTTGCACCTAAAAATCCATATGATGGCTTATTTTTTGCGCCACCAATTCTAATTTGTAATGACATCAGTCATTGCACCCAAAAACTTATGGCGAAGCGGAAAAAAAATCATTGTGAGACAAAATTTGAAAAAAAATACCACATATATTTTTATTTAGTTTTTTTTTTTTAATGGGGAAAAGGGGGTGATTCAAACTTAGGGTATTAGGGAAGGGGTTAAATGATCTTCAAATTTTTTTTTTTCACTTTTTTTCCCCCAATGTTATAGCTCCCATAGGGGGCTATAACACTGCACACACTGATCTTTTACATTGATCACTGGTTTCTCATAGGAAACCATTGATCAATGATTCTGCCTCTTGACTGCTCATGCCTGGATCTCAGGGACTGAACAGTCATCCAGTGCTCGTACACCAGGAGGCAAGGTAAGGGACCCTCCTGCTGTGTCTCAGCTGTTCGGGATTTCGCCACGGCGATCCCGAACAGCCCCCTGAGCTAGCCAGCAACGTTTTAGTTTCACTTTAGACGCGACGTTCAACTTTGAGCGCCGCATCTAAAGGGTTAAAAGTGAGCGGCACCGAGATCAGTGCTGTACGCTATTTGCCACGAGTCCCGGCCGTTGTTAGAGGCCGGACCCGACCCGCTATGACGGCGTGGCCCGCATTATAGAACGGGAGAGGACTTGGGACGTACCGGTACGTCCTTGGTCCTTAACCACTACAGGACCCATGACGTAACGTTACGTCCCAACACCCTCGGTGTTAAGGACCCATGACGTACAGTTACGTCATGGGCAGTTCCGGTCACCGCCGGGCTGGGATGCCTGTTGAAATCATTCAGCAGGCATCCCGTGCAAATGCCCAGGGAGGTCATCAGAACCCCCCGCCATGATCGCCGCAAATCGCATGTGAATTGACACATGTGATTTGTGGCTATTCCGGCGATGTGTGACCCGCTGACCCGGAGATACAAGGTGATTGGGGGTGTATGATACCCCCTATCACCCACTGTATCTATGGGGAGGTGGCGATTTTGTCAGCCAATAGCAGTTGACAGGGGAGGGGTTAACAGCATCTTCCCGCAGCTCCTGCCGCTGGCTGAGTTCAGTCAGTGGTTAGAGCTGCTGGGGGAAGACCGGGACCCCCCCTCTGCCGGGATTGGAGCCCCCATAGATCAGGGAAAGGTAGGGTAAAAAGTAAACATCCCCCCCCCCCCCCCCTGACTCCCTAATAGGTCCCCATGGGTCTTCTGCAGTTTTTCAGTGTGACCCGGGCCCTATTAGGGGTTCAGGGCGCTGCATTAACCCCCCCATTTTTTTTTTGGCTGCAGCATTTTTCTCCTCATATAACGGTGTGTGATTTCTAATCACACACCGTTATACAAAGTTAAACCAAGCGCACACACACAGTACATACCCCCCCCATCCGCCACTGCTTTTCTTGCCCCTCCGAATCTGCCAGTGAGGACGATGAAGATCCAACATTCCTGTGTTCTTCATTGTCCTCCTCATCATCTAGCAGTGATGATGAGCCCCCTGCACAGTGGCGGAGATGCCACACGAGGCCACACCCCCCCCATGATAGTGGCCGGCGCTAGTGCGAGTGGCGATGCCGCTCGTACTAGGAGTCCGACCCCCCCAGACAAGTTTACCAGAGCCCCCTTCCGATGAACCTGTCTGGAGACCCCCAGAGGGTTATCAGCCACGGATTGCAGAGTTTGTTGGCGACTCCGGAATCCGGATTGACAATTCTGGATTCACTGAAATTTACTATTTCAGTTATTTTTTCAGTGGCAGTTTTGTCAATCTGATGGTGGAGCAGACGAATCTGTACGCCCAGCAGTTCATCGCCCACCACCCTGATTCCTTTTTTGGCCAGGTCCAATGAATGGTGCGCCATTGATGCAGCAGAAATGAGGACATTTTGGGGCTTCTTGCTGCATATGGGCCTGGTCAAAAAGCCCAGTGTCAGACAGTACTGGAGCGGGGACATCCTATACCAGACCCCGCTTTACAGTATGGCCATGACACGGAAGCTGTTCAAGGCCATTTGGAAATGCCTGCATTATGCAGATAATGTGGCATGTCCACCCCGAAGTGATCCCACTTATGACCGGCTTTACAAAGTGAGGCCGGTCATCGATCACTTAGGGGCCAAATTTTTGGAGGCCTACGTACCGCTCAGGAAGCTCTCGGTTGATGAGTCTCCTATCAGTTTTAAGGGGAGACTCCTCTTCCACCAGTATATTCCCTCGAAGCGGGCGCGGTATGGCGTGAAGCTCTATAAACTTTGTGAGAATACCTCCGGGTACACTTACAAGTTTAGAGTGTGTGAGGGACGAGATTCCCATATTGAACCCCCAGATTGTTCCCCCACTCTGGGTGTTAGCAGGAAAATCGTTTGGGAGCTTTTGCACCCATTGCTGGATAAGGGTTACCATTAGAGATGAGCGAACTTACAGTAAATTCGATTCGTCACGAACTTCTCGGCTCGGCGGTTGCTGACTTTTCCTGCATAAATTAGTTCAGCTTTCAGGTGCTCCCGTGGGCTGGAAAAGGTGGATACAGTCCTAGGAGACTCTTTCCTAGGACTGTATCCACCTTTTCTATCCCACCGGAGCTCCGGAAAGCTGAACTAATTTATGCAGGAAAAGTCAGCAACTGCCGAGCTGAGAAGTTCGTGATTAATCGAATTTACTTTAAGTTCGCTCATCTCTAGTTACCATGTGTACGTGGACAACTTTTATACCAGCATCCCTCTGTTCACATGCCTTGCCGCCAGACACCTATTCCCAAGTGTGAGTCCCGTGCCCTTACCCATGAAAACCTGTTGCTGGTCAAGTATAAGGATAAGAGGGATGTCCTTATGCTGACCACTATTCATGGTAAAGGCAGCTCACCTGTCCCTGTGCGAGGTACCACAACAACGGTCCTCAAGCTCGATTTTTATTCTGGACTACAATAGGTATATGGGGGGAGTTGATCTTTCTGATCAAGTCCTCAAGCCATATAACGCCATGCGTAAAACACGGGTATGGTACAGGAAAGTTGCGGTCTACATGGTACAGGTTGCCATGTACAACTCTTTTGTACTGTCCCAGTACGCTGGCAACACAGGGACATTCCTCCAGTTCCAAGAAGAAGTCCTAAACGTCCTGATCTTTGGCGACCGGGAAAGAGCAGGCCGGACTTCCCAAGGAAAGAAGAGACGAGCCCAGAAAAGATGCAGAGTGTGTTACAAGAGGGGGATTTGGAAGGACACCATCACTCAATGTGACACTTGCCCCAATCAGCCGGGCCTCTGCATTAAGGATTGCTTCAGGGAGTATCACACTTCCATGGAGTACTAAATTTTCTCTCTTCATTTAAATTTTCCGCAATTTGACCCCAATGTACCAAGTCCAGAGTACATTCCAAGTTTTAACCCCATAAAACCACTTAATTGCTCAAAAAATTAAAACTAAGACCTCTGGGGGTATTTTATTTATAAATTTTTTTTTATAAAAAATGGGTCATGGGTCACTGAGTCACTATCATCGGGGACTTTTTATGTTGCCTCAAATGTGCAGCGCTCTCTCCACCTGAGCAGGGTGCGCATTTGAGGCAACAGTTTAGGGACGGCCACACACATCACATTCCTAGAATGATGATTCGGAGCATAGGGTTTGGGGTGGGCATATTTTTTTAGTTTTGGCTATGCTCTGAGTCATCATTCTGGGAACATAACCTTTTTTTTAAATAATTTTATGTCCCACTGTGCCCCATTTTAGTTATTTAGTGTACCCCAGTTACTTACCCCATGTAATGCACCTTGGGGGGGTCCCACTGTTCTGGCTCCATAGGAGAAATACACAGCTCAAGGACCCTGACTGATCTCCCGCACCTCTGAGACCGGTGTGCATGCTGTTTACGCCCAGACATGAGATATGTCCTTACTCCAAAAAAATATGTACTTACAAATTTACAGTGACATTTTCTCCTTTTACCACTTGTGAAAATGAAAAATTTGGGGTAACCCCAGCATTTTAGTGTAAAAAAAAATCACATTTTTCCTTTTCACATCCCACTTAATGAACATTTATCAAACACCTGTGGGTGTTGAGGCTCACTGTACCCCTTTTTACGTTCCTTGAGGGGTGTAGTTTCCAAAATAATATGCCATGTTTTTTTTTTTTGCTGTCCTGACACCATAGGGGATTCCTAAATGCGACATGCCCCCCCATTTCAGCAAAATTTGCAAATGTGGCTCCTTCTCTTCTGAGCATTGTAGTGCGCCTGCAGTGCACTTGATGTCCACACATGGGGTATTTCCATACCCAGAAGAGATGGGTTTACAAATTTTGGGGGTCATTTTCTCCTATTACCCCTTGCAAAAATTTTAAATTTGGGGGAAAACTAGCATTTTAGTGAAAAAAAAGAAAAAATTATTTACACATCAAACTTTAACGAAAAGTCGTCAAACGCCTGTGGGGTGTTAAGGCTCACTGTACCCCTTGTTACGTTCCTTGAGGGGTGTAGGTTCCAAAATAGTATGCCATGTGTTTTTTTTTTTTTGTTGCTGTCCTGGCACCATAGGGGCTTCCTAAATGGGACCTGCCCCCCAAAAACCAATTCATGAAAAATTGCTTTGCAAAAGCCAAATTTGACTCCTTCTCTTCTGAGCATTGTAGTGCGCCCGCAGTGCATTTGACTTCCACATATGGGGTGTTTCCATACTCAGAAGAGATGGGGTTACAAATTTTGGGGGGCATTTTCTCCTATTACCCCTTGCAAAAATTGTAAATTTGGGGGAAAACTAGCATTTTAGTAAAAAAAAAATAATAATAATAATTTACACCTCCAACTTTAACGAAAAGTTGTCAAACACCTGTGGGGTGTTAAGGCTCACTTGTTACGTTCCTTGAGGCGTGTAGTTTCAAAAATAGTATGCCATGAGGGTTTTTTTTTTTTTTTTTTTTTTGCTGTCCTGGCACCATAGAGGCTTCCTAAATGCGACATGCCCCCAAAAACCATTTCAGAAAAATTCACTCTCCAAAATCCCACTGTCGCTCCTTCTCTTCTGAGCCCTCTAGTGCACCTGCCAAACACTTGACATACGCATATGAGGTATTTCCTTACTCGAGAGAAATTGGGTTACACATTTTAGGAAGATTTCTCTCCTTTTACCCCTTGTAAAAATTCAAAAACTGGGTCTTCAAGAACATGCCAGTGTAAAAAATGAAGATTTAGAATTTTCTCCTTCAATTTGCTGCTATTCCTCTGAAACACCCAAAGGGTTAAAGGGGTACTCTGGTGCTTACACATCTTATCCCCTATCCTCACCTTCCTCACTGATTTTATCGCATAAACAGTGTTGTCTCTCTTGATAAGTAGGCGTATCGGAAAGCCCCATCGGTATAGGACCTTTCCCGCTCTCAACGCAGAAGTAATGGGAATGAGTGCTCTCCGAGCTTGTAATGTAGCAGCCGACAAATCAGTGTAAATAGATACGCAATGATATGGTGCAGGCAGTCCATTATTGCGTCTTGTGTGTTCCATCAAGCGTTCCTTAATATGAAAAAAATGTATCCTTGCAAGAATGTCCCTAGGGGTTGTTTCATCCAGGTTCCGGGGCCGTGGGACCCGGTGAGCACGATCTATAGTTCATTCATAAGGGGTGCACTCAGGTATGGTATGTTTAATAAGATTACGGACATACTCAGGAATTTCTTGCGGAGACACTGATTCAGGGACCCCCCGCAGTTTGATATTATTGCGTCTACTGCGGTCCTCGAGGTCCGCAACTTTAGCTCTCAATGTGACCATTTCACCCTCGGCATTGTAGTGGAGGTCTATTAGATCATTGTGGGATTTAGCAAAGTCACCAAATTTCTGTTCAATATGGTCCACTCTGGCCCCTATATCTTGGAGAGAGGACTGTATTGTACACACTACTTTTTGTATATCTTTTAGAAAGGTATTATGTAGGAGCAACAACATGTCCCTCATTGTAGTGTCAGTTAAAGACCTGTCAGCTACAGGCATTGCAGCCAGCAAGTCCTCTTCCATGTTCAGATTCAGTTAAAGCTGCGCCTGCATTGCTCACCTTTTACTCTGTTGCAGTCAGTGACAAGCGAACTCCTTGATCTGCCAGGCTACTTGTGGAAGTCCGTTCTCCAGCGCTGCGGCGGCTCGCGGAGCATGGACTGTGTGGCGCAGATCGGGGCTCACCCCGGGCAGCCTCCTGTGTGCGGTAAGCATCAACTTCCACCGGGTCTTCCGGTGGTGGCGTCCCTCTGCGCTGCGCTGGATCAGAGGAAGATCTGGGTCGCCGGTCTGGTGTAGTTGCGGAGCGCTCCCTGGTGCGCGGCGACCGCGGTGCTGCAGGCAACTGTGGGGAGGCTTCGCCAGAGCCATCTTGGATGTAGGCCGCATGCGGCACAAAGCTAAATTTAGCGAACGATCCTCGCCTGTTCTGCCTCCTCTGTACCACCGGCATCTTTAGGTAGCGGTAGGCATCCGGTGGTGCTTTAAAGAGCAGGTAAATGCTGCGGTTAAGTCACTTTATTCAGGCCGAGTCATGGAGCTCTAGCGACGCACGACCATGCGCCTCAACAGCCAGGCCACGCCCCCACTTTTTTTGGGGGATTAAAGCGTCTTTGTTATTTTCTTTTTTTGCACCTTTAGACGGTCCGTGCCACCAGTAGCAGACCTGTGCTGTGTGGATGGACCATACCTGTGTGTGCGGCCTGCCCCACCACTGTCAGTGATTTATCACTGATTAGCGTTGTTTTGGGGTTCAGTTTTTATTTTTCAGTTTTTTTTGTGTGGGGGGGTCTGTGTACATGCCATCAGCCACTGTTCCGGGCTGACTGACCAGACCCCCCACTGACTTCTCCGCCCTCTGCCGCCACCAAGCACTAATCAGTGTGCACACCACTGATTAGGTAAACGCTTTTTTTTTGGCGCAGGTTTTTTTTTTTAGCTAGAAGTGTTTGTTTTTTTTCTTTTTTTTTTACTTTTAGTTTTATTTAATATTTTTGTTCTTAGGGCGGGTTAGTTAGGTTAGGGCGAGTTAGGGAGGTAGTATCGCACCACACCACATGCAGCACGCACGCCAATAATGTTTCCCCCCCCCCCCCCTCATATATACATTTCACCCCCCCATTAGAGCAGGGAAATGGCCCGCAGGGCATTTTCAGCAGAGGAGGCATATGCCTTACTTCCCTCCGACTCTGAAAGCGCCGAGGATGAGGAAGACCCCACCTTTATTTCCTTGTCCTCCTCATCATCTTCTGATGTTAAGCCACCAAGGCGGCGGAGATGCCGCCAAGCGAGGCCAGAAACCTCCTCTGCTCCTGACCCTGTGCCCCATGCTAGTATGAGTCCCTCTGGCGCTCATACTAGTCAAGCCTCCCAGCCAAGTTTACTGGTGCCCCTTACCGGCGAAGTTGTCTGGACTCAGCCAGCGGACCACGAGCCCGTGATTCCTGAGTTTGTTGGGGACTCAGGAATCAGGATTGACATTGTTGGGTTCACTGAAATGCACTATTTTATTTTTATTTTTTTTTCAGTGACGACTTTGTCAATCTGATGGTTGACCAGAGGAACCTGTATGCCCAACAGCTCGTTGCCGCAAACCCGGGCTCATTTTTAGCTAGACCCAATGAGTGGTTCCCAGTCAATGCAGCCGAAATTGAGGCCTTGTGCTGCATATGGGTCTAGTTAAAAAACCCAGTGTCAGACATTACTGCAGGGGCGACGTCCTTTACCCCCTTAAAGGGGTACTCCGGTGGTTAAGATTTCTGGCTATATTGCATCTTCTTTTAATGTACATGTTTTTTGCAATTGACATGTATTGTATGTTTGTGTAGCATGTGTCTTTCTTTCTTACCTGTTTGTGGGCTAGGAAGTTCTGTGTTGGATCTCTTACTGTTGTCCACATGTTAGGATTAGGCTGTGGACAACATGTCAGAGCTTTTTTTTTCTTTCTGCTCTTTCAGAACTGCATGAGAGGGATAAGCCACGCCCCCTCATCTCCCCCCCCCCTGGAGGATGCAGGTGTGCACGAGAGAAATAAGCCAGAGCAGGGGGAGAGCGAGGACATTGCTTCTGAGGAGGTCTGCACTGAAAGAAGACATAGAAGAGTATTATCTGAAGGGGAGGATAACAATGTGCACGGGCTGGGGATATATAGCCAGCAGGGGAATAAATCTCGGACTGGGAATGATTTCTGTGTGTGAAAGGGGGGGGGGATTCCTGAATGACACATGCTGGGAGTTGTAGTCCCGGTTATGTGTGTGTATGCTAGTGTTTACAAATGGACTGAGGGCGTATGGATATGCCTGGGCAGACTTTGGGCATGCTGGGAGTTTTAGTTTTGCAACAGCTGGAGGCACACTGGTTGGGAAACACTGTCCTAGCCTATTCAGCATACATATCATGCTACACCAGTGTTTCCAAACCAGTGTACCTCCAGCTGTTGTAAAACTACAACTCCCAGCATGTGTTTACAGTCTTTGGGCATGCAGGGAGTTGTAGTTTTGAAACAGCTGGAGGCACACTGATTGGGAAACGCTGACCTAGCCTATTCAGTATATTACAAAGGGCATTGTTTCCCAACCAGGGTGTCTTCAGCTATATCAAAACTACAACTACCAGCATGGCCGGAAAGCTTTTGGCTGTCCGGGCATGCTGGTAGTAGTAGTTTTGCAACCCCTGGAGGCACCCTGGTTTGGAAACACTGGTGTATTCCCTATAGAGGTGTGTTGAACTACAACCCCCAGGAGACTGCAGAGGCAGCATACTGGGGTTATACCACAGACTGAAGACTCCTGAATGACACATGCTGGGAGTTGTAGTCCCTTTTGTGTGTGTATGACAGTGTATCCCAACCAGGGCTGATTATATTAGTGTACTGTGTATAAGGGGGCCGACCCGGGAAAATAGTAGGTTGGGTAAAGGGTGGAACAAACAGAAAAATGAAAAGGAGCTGCCCCAAACCAGCAAGGCATGCGGCATGCTGGGATTTGTAGTTTTCAGCACAGCAAGAAACAGGAAATAGAAGTAAAGATAGGAAAACAAAGTGGGGGATAAAAAGACAACAATGAATGGAAATATAGTAGCCTAAACAACAAGAATAGAAATGAAACAAAACAAATAGGGTCAAAAACGGAAAAACACGTTGACCACCGGAGTACCGCTTTTAAGGACGAGCGCCGTAAATGTACTGCGCTGCTAAATTACGGCGCAGCTTTCCTGGATTCCCCCCCCCCCCCCCAATGTCGGCGATCCCTGCAAATCGCCGGTCAATTCAGACCGGCGATTTGCCGCTATTCCGGGTCAATTGGGACTCTGGTGACCCAGAAAAAAAGGGGTGAATGGGGCTGAGACAGCCGGCGGGGGACTCCTACCTTGCCCTGGTCCGGCGGGGGTCCCCTCAGGATCGGTGGCGGAGACAGGAGCAGCAGGATCGGTCCCGGCGGCAGAATACAACAGGAGGTGAGGCCTGTTCACCTCCTACTGTTGCTTAGCAACAACTCGCAGCATGCAAAGCCAAAGGGCATGCTGGGAGTTGTATTTTTGCAACAGCTGGAGTTCCAACTAAAACTCTTCTATAAAACAGTGTGCATTCAGCTGTTGCATAACTACAACTCCCAGCATGCACAGACTACCAAGGGGCATGCTGGGAGTTGTAGCAGTGTGCCTCCAGCTGTTGCAAAACTACAACTCTCAGCATGCCCTTCGACTGTCAATGCATGCTGATTGTTGCAGTTTTGCAACAGCTGGAGACACATTAGTTGTGAAACAGTTTGTAACCTAATTCAGTGTTTCGCAACCAGTGTTCCTCCAGCTGTTTCAAAAATACAACTCCCAGCATGCACTGAGAGATTGTACATGCTGGGAGTTGTAGTTTTGAAACAGCTGGAGGCACACTGGTTGCGAAACACTGAGTTAAGTAACAAACGCTCAGTGTTTGGAAACCAATGTGCCTCCAGCTGTTGCAAAACTACAACTCCCAGCATGTAAGGTCTGTCAGTGCTTGCTGGGAGTTGTAGTTTTTCTCCTTTTACCCCTTATGAAAAGGTAAAGTTGGGGTCTACACCAGCATGTTAGTGTAAAAAAAATATATATATTTTTACACTAACATTCTGGTGTTGCCCCATACTTTTAATTTTCACAAGCGGTAAAAGGAAAAAAAAAGACCCCCAAACTTTTTAACGCAATTTCTCCTAAATACGGAAATACCCCATATGTGGGCATAAAATGTTCTGCGGACGCACAACAAGGCTCAGGAGTGAGAGCGCACTATTTACAATTGAGGTCTAAATTGGTGATTTGCACAGGGGTGGCTGATTTTACAGCGGTTCCAACATAAACGCAAAAAAATACATACCCACATGTGACCCCATTTTGGAAACTACACCCCTCACGGAATGTAACAAGGGGTATAGTGAGCCTTAACACCCCACAGGTGTTTGACAGATTTTCGTTAAAGTTGGATGTGAAAAGCAGAGGGTGGGTGTCAATGGAACTCACTCTGGTTGGATGAAAGTTACTAGTGGGGTACCACAGGGATCAGTACTGGGTCCACTTATTTTCGCTATGTTTATGAATTATTATGTAGCAGAATTACAGAGTAGAATTTCAATATTCGCAGATGACACTAAACTGGGTAAGGTGATCACTACAGAGAAGGATAACCAACTATATCATAGGGATCTGGGGAAGCTAGAGGCTTGGGCACAGACATGGAAATTAAATTTAATGTGGATAAATGTAAGATTAAAGGGGTACTCCGGCGCTTAGACATCTTATCCCCTATCCAAAGGATAGGGGATAAGATGCCTGATCGCGGGGGTTCTACCGCTGGGGACCCCCGTGATCTTGCACTCTGCACTCCGTTATAATCAGACCCCGGAGCGTGTTCGCTCCGGGTCTGATTACTGCTGATCACCGTGCCGGATAGGGGATAAGATGTCTAAGCGCCAGAGTACCCCCTTTAAGCACTTGGGCCGTAAATACAAAATGTACAATTGTGTTAAATAATAAGACATAGGTAAAACTACATTCAGCAAGACTTGAGAAAGAGTTTGGCGTGAACTCCAAACCCATTGTATTGTGCTACCACCCACTTTGTTTTAACTCCTTAAGGACCAGGCCACTTTCAATTTTGCACCTACAGACCCATACGAGGGCTTTTTTTTTTTTTGCACCACCATTTTCACTTTGTAATGACATCAATCATTTCATCACAAAATCTACGGCATAACCAGAAAAAAAGTGTATTTGTGGGGCAAAATTGAAAAAAAAAAAAATGCCATTTTGAAACTTTTGGGGGCTTTCGATTCTACGCAGTGCACTTTTAGGTAAAAATGACAACTTATCTTTATTCTGTAGGTCCATATGTTTACAAGGATACCTAATTTGTATAGCTTTTATTTTATTTTAATACCTAAAAGAAATTATAGCTACATGCACCACAATTTGTATGTTGCAAATTGTCATCCTCTGACCCCTATATGTTTATTTTTCCGTACACTGATACGTGTGAGGGCCCATCTTTTACGCCCAATAAAACATATGGGTCGGGGGAAGTATCACCTGGGTGTGACGTAGTGCAACTGAGCCTCCACAGATCCTCAGCACAATGTCCGTCAATTCAAAAGAAATGCACACGCACAGCAAAGTTCATGTTCTCAATTCCATATACCGTATTTATCGGGGTATACCACGCACCGGCCTATAACACGCACCCTCATTTTACCAAGGATATTTGGGTAAAACATTTTTTTTTTACCCAAATATCCATGGTAAAATGAGGGTGCGTGTGTGCGCGTGTATACCCCTATATACCCCCAGGAAAGGCAGGGGGAGAGAGGCCGTCGCTGCCCGCTTTTCTCCCCCTGCCTTTCCTGGGGTTTGGAGCGCTGCTGCCGGCCCTTCTCTCCCCCTGGCTATCGGGGCCGCTGCCCGTTCTGTCCCCCTGACTATCGGTGCCGGCGCCGATAGCCAGGGGGAGAGAAGCGGCGCCGACAGCCAGGGGGAGAGAAGGGGCAGCGGCACCCATTGCCGGCGCCGCTGCCCCGTTGCCTCCCCCCATCCCCGGTGGCATAATTACCTGAGTCGGGTCCGCGCTGCTGCAGGCCTCCGGCGTGCGGCCCCTGCGTCGTTGCTATGCGCATAGCAACGACGCCGGGGACGCACGCCGGAGGCCTGCAGCAGCGCGGACCCGACTCAGGTAATTATGCCACCGGGGATGGGGAGAGGCAACGGGGCAGCGGCGCCGGCAATGGGTGCCGCTGCCCCTTCTCTCCCCCTGGCTATCGGCGCCGGCACCGATAGTCAGGGGGACAGAACGGGCAGCGGCGCCGATAGCCAGGGGGTGAGAAGGGCCGGCAGCAGCGCTCTACACACCACGAAAGGCAGGGGGAGAGAAGCGGGCAGCGACGGCCTCTCTCCCCCTGCATTTCCTGGGGATATATCGGCGTATAACACGCACACAGACTTTAGGCTAAAAATTTTTGCCTAAAAAGTGCGGGTTATACGCCGATAAATACGGTACTTTACTTCTTCCATATGTTCCAATACAAAACTTTAAAATATGGAGACGGTATAAACAGAACAAATCCTATTCACCCAAGTGCTCGTCGCTGTTCAGGGTTGCAGCATATTATTAAAAGTCTTTATCTCCAGCCGGAGCATTCATTCGTGCCGTTCACCCAGCTATCCTTCTGGACTGACTGCAAGAATGCTCATACACTTGTGAGCGGTACTGGCGACGTTTCAGGATCTCTCCCTTTCTCAAGCCTTTTTGCGCCGTCATCTGAAGTTTTTATCGGTACCATTTTTATTTTGATGAGACTTTTTGATTACAAAATGATTGATTACAAATTTACCAAAAAGTATGCAATTTTGGACTTTGGTATTTTTTGTTCGTAAATGCCATTGAACATGCAGTTTAATTGTTATATTTTTATAGTTCGGACATTTTTTTTATTTTTTTTTATGGATTACATATTCTTTTTATATAGAATTTGGGAAAAGGGGGGTGATTCAAACTTTTAATATGAAAGGGGGTTAATGTTTTTTTTTTTTTTTTACACTTTTAGTCCTCTTAGGGGACTTTTAGGAGGAATCAGTAGATTCCTCATACAGATTAATAACTGAGAAAAAAAAAAGGCACACTAGTGCAGTACTTTAGGATGCTTGGCAAGTGCAAATAAAGAAATGGGGCACAACATCATGTAGCATTTGGATAAGTAACACTCTGTAAGCAGCCTAGATCCTCCGGTCAGGTCCTCGCTCAAAGGTTCACAATTTTTTTTTATATCTGTAAACATAGAAAAGACCGAACCTGTAGTGGTGGGTGTTGCTGGGCCGGGAGTGGTATCTCCATGAGTAACCGTTGAATCCCAGGACCGCAGGTGGTATTTGAATGACGCTCCACAACTGCAGGTGGTTAGATACAAAGCGCTACATTATAGTAGCGTAGCTAGTGTAAGGTGGAGTTAGAATGATGACCTGCCAAAGCACTAACTAGTGGCAGTATAGCTCTTATCGGGCGCTACACATCAATGGAGCGCTACATAGTAATAGCGTGGCTAATGTAGGGCGGGGCTATAATCAAGACTATGCCAGCGCATTGGCTATGTAGGCATTGCGATTAAGGGGTGCTACATTATATTAGCGTAACTAGTGTAGGGTGGGGAAAGTAAAAACATTAATATCTGGTAGAGGGCAAGGTAATGCCTATAATAGATATGCTAAATAGTAGCGCTTATGACTATAATGGATACGCTAGGTATAATTTAATAGGTGCGCTGGGTAATTGTGCTAGTGAAGGCTACAAATAAGACAATCCCAGCAGAGTAATATGCTGGAGGGAATATGGAAGAAATCCATAGTTTAAAGAATGAACTCATGGATGCTAAAAGCCTAAGATATCTTAATATAAAACAATAAAAGCTAAAGATTATTTTTATAATTGATGATGGAAGATAATGCTAAAATTGGTCAAATAACATATTTAAAAGCATATATAAAATATAGACTTGTATTGAGGGGTAGGGTGTTATGTCACACGGGGGCGGAGTTGTCATCACGATACTCCGGCCCCGTGGTTGTCACGCTACACACTTGGAGCCTACAGTGCTGCGGAGAGCTCACAAAGGGGGGTGCGCAATGACAGATTGCGGGGGTCCCCAGCGTCAGGACCCCCACGATCGTACATCTTATCTCCTATCCTTTGGCCGTCACGCCCCCTCCCATAGACATGAATGGAGGGAGCGTGGCGTGGCGTCACGTCCCCAGTCCCGGAAACCCCAAGGTTTCTGAAACTAGAGACACAGTCCCCTTATAGAATCCTTTAGAAAACTTTGAGAAGGCCGAGGTACAGGCTTAAAGGGGTATTCCGGGCATAAACATTTTATCCCCTATCCATGCGGGTGCTGCAGATCTCCCTGCAGCACCCGCATGGATAGGGGATAAAATGTTTTTGCCCGGAATACCCCTTTAAGCCTGTACCTCGGCCTTCTCAAAGTTTTGAGGGTCCGATGGCCCTTTGTAAAATGGGGAGTACTGTAAGATCTTGAAGGGTTAATTCTCCCTCAGATGTTGTTTAACCTGGTTGCTGGGTTACGGCTTTGGGCTGCAGCAGCAATCAGGCTGAGCTTCACCTGTGAGCTGGATATAAGCTCCAGCCCACACTATGCCTGGTTGCCTGTGAAAGAACTTCTAGTAACTAGCGTTTATTGTGTCAGTATTCTGAATCCTGATTTCTGATTTGGCTCTTCTCTTGACCTCTCTTCCTCTCTTGTTTTGGTACTTTGCTCACGCCAATGTTTGAACCGGCTATCCTGACTTTGAGTTCTGTGTGTGTGTGTGTGTGTTTAGTTGTATTTTTGTCAGTTGTATGCCTCTAGCTGTTTCCCCACCTCGTCAGTTTTTGTAGTTTATTATTTTGGCCTTTGTCAGTCCCTGCCCGTAATTAGGGAGGGACTGTCGTGGTTGTGGACCCGTCATGTAGGGCAGGTACGCAAGTAGGCAGGGAGAGAGGGTTTGATCTAGAATAGGGCTGCACTCTATCCCTGCCCGATGTGAAACGTGGACTCTTAGAATATGAATATGCACATTGCGGGGGAGGTATTATGAGCTGACCAACAGAGGCAGAGGCGGCCAGCCGACAGAGCTCCGTCTCCAGCATGCATTTCACTAGATTGAGTAATGGATCTTCTCAAGGAGATATGTCTCCGTAACCAGTGGACGAAATTTAGTCAGTGACTCCTCTGCACTTCTGGTCACCCACTCTATAACCCAGTGTTCTCGGTTTAGAGTGGGTGATCAGGCTGACAGTTTTCCTTTTAAAATGCACATATGATAAAAAAGTGCTTCATAGTCTGTGGATAAGTTTACGCATTGAATGACAAATATTCATTTGTAATTTTTATACTTTTTATAATTCTAGATCCTGCTGTATGGTAGCCATAGGTTTGCAACAGTGTGGCATCGAATACCTCAAAATAGCTGTAGTAGTTTTTACTGGACATGTTGCTCTCCTTTGGAACGAAAGGTACAGGTAGGTTCATCCGTTGGTGTGTGCATTTTAATGTTAAGGTAATTGATTAAAAGAGGTTTTTGGGTATTTAATCAGCAGTAAAAAGGATATGTTAATGTTTTTTCTCTAGGTTAGTACAATTAAAGTGATTATTACAGTACAGTACACATTTACCTTTGTTATTAAGTCTTCTTCTATTGCCTGTTTTTTTTTTTTTTTTTTTTTTTTTACATAAAATTTTTATAAAATGTTTTTGAATTATCATAAAAATCTATGTTTAAAGTACTCCAGTGAAAGCAAATGTATACCCTATCCACAGGACAGAGGATAAGTAGCTGAGCGTGGGGCATCTGACCACTGTAAAGTCTTCTCTTTCAAACTGTCCTTCCCCCCAGCAATAAATAATGATATGCTCTGAATGGCAGCAGTTAGTGATTTGATCTACATAGAACAGCAGTCTGTGCTGAGTGCTCTGCCTGCTGTGATCATGTGGCTGAGAATCTTCACAGGAGATGCTAGGCTGTTACTATGCTGGCAAGATTGTCACAGAGGGAGGGGAGTGCTGTGTGGCTTTGAACCAGACACTGTATAGCCAGACCCCTAGACAAGACAGAAACCATGTGGTATGGGTATGTCCTGGGAATGGGGGAGCAGCCATGAAGCTAGTATGACATCATCTCGCTCCGTGCCGCTTGGCCCCAGCTGCAATAAACAGCCGGGGGTAACAGCCAATAGCCTGCAGCGGCGATCGCCACTGCGTGGCTATTAGGCTTTGATCACAGGATCTAAAGAGTTATCGCAGGACCTAAAGCTGGCAACTCTCTTTGGCAAGCTAGAGCAACAGAGTGCAGATAACACTAATCAGTGCTCTGTAATAGCACATCATTGTTCAGTGTTAGAAAAAAAAATGCAGTGCTAAAAAAATAAATTAATCATAATAATAAAAATAATAATTAAAAAAGTTATAGTGTAATGTGTATAACCTCTCCCCCTAATAAAATAGTGTAATGTGTATAACCCCTCCCCCTAATAAAAGTTTAAATCACCACCCTGTTCCCATTTTATAAATAAAATAATGTAAAATAAAAACAAAAAAACAAACCTATGTGATATCGCCGCATGCGTAAATGTGTAAAGTCCAGAATTTTTTATATATCACAGAAAAAATGATGGCACAAAAATTAGCCCTCATACAGCCCCATATACATAAAAATTAAAAAGTTATAGGGATCAGAAGAGGACAATTTTAAGCCTACTAAATTCCTTACAATTACAAATCACTAGCAAAATAAAACAAAACCTAGATAAGTTGTAATCGTATGGACCTACAGAATAAAGATAATGGCCCTGATTTACTATCGCCAGAAATTCTGACTGCGCCAGAATTGAAAAAAGCTGATAATCGTGTGGCTTGATCAACGCATAGGTATAGAACAACGGTGGAGGACAAAAAAGTGTAGGAGAGCACAGAAGGGGCTGCCTCAGGGTAGGATGTCCAGGCAGACTGCTATAGAGGGTTCACATGAAACAATACAGTCCATTCCAGGTAATTCAAATTTGAAGAAAATAAACGGCACTATCTACTGCAGCAGATAAATGTGTGGCTTTATTCAGCGTATAAGAATACAGTGGTCCCTCAACATATGATGGTAGTTTGTTCCAAACGACCCATCGTTTGTCGAATCCATCGTATGTTGACGGATCCGTGCAATGTAAAGTATAGGAAGTTACACTCACCTGTCCCCGCCGCTCCGGACCGTGTCCTCACCGCTCCCGATGCTGTCCCGCTGCTCCAGCGTCTTCTTCGGGATCCTCCAGCTTCTTCCGCATCTTCTGCAGGGTCCGGGCCTCGCTTTCTGGTGACGTTATTACGCTGCTGTGCCGGCACGGCGTGCGCATAGACGTAATAACAACTCCGGAAAGCGAGACCCGGACCCTGGAGAAGATACAGAAGACGCCGGAGGATCGCGAAGTGGACCCGGAGCAGCGGGGATATGTAAGTGAACCTGTCCGGGATGCTTAAACTGCTATCCGACAGCAGCTTAAGCATTTTGCGCTGTCGGATAGCAGTTAATGCAATTGCCCCGACATATAAAAGCATTGTATGTCGATGCTGACATCTACATGCGATGGCCTCTGAGAGGCCATCGTATGTCTATTTTATGATATGTCGGGGCCATCGCATGTCGGAGGGTTACTGTATAACAATGGGGCAACTCCACAGCAAAAGATAAATGCTAACCTCCTTTTAAGGTATTGATGTGCCAAACAAGTTTCTATTTTTGCATTGCTTTCCTGAAATGGCATTGATTTAATTATTAGTTAATTATTGATTTATTTTAAGGTGTCAAAATGCCTCAAACAAAACGTAAAGCTGTATTCCAAGTGCAATCAAGGGCAAAAGAAATGAAAGGACTACATTGCTTTTTCTCCCCGTCAAGGTCTAGGTAGAGAGAACGGGTAATGTTGGGTTGTCAGTTAGCTGCAATTAAAACTATAAACTATTGGTCAATAAGCTTCTTACAGAAAAGGTGGTGATAAGTCCTTCTAGTGTTTGGATATGGTGATATAGGTTTCTAAAACGTAAAGCTAGTTGGATACCAGTCACGGTGCTTGTTATTTATACATATTTCTTAGCAGTTTGCATCACATAGAGCAGAGAGGAACAGCTTCAGAAGTCTGTTCACACCTGTCAGGTCCTGGGTCTTGTGTTTAAGACACCTAAGACTTGACGAGTTCTCTTCAATAGTAGCACTTACTTGTGGGAAAGGTGGCATAAATTACATTTATGACACCTAATACTACCGCTGTTAGTCCATGGAGATTGCTTAGCAGTGTGCTTTGATTTCATGCCCCTGTTTGTAATGGGTGGGGCAGGAAACACCTAAGTTCAAAAATTAGAATTGGACACATATTCTTGGAACTGTATAGTGCAGGTGTACTCAACTACTCTTAGTAGGGGTCCGCTTATCCAGGTCTGCCATCCAGTGAAGGTCCGAGCTAAACGCCAAGACCTGGTTCACACCTAGCAGTGCCATGCTAGAAATAGATGCTGCCTGTTGTAAAACATTATTTAAGTCGTCATCGTTCTCCAATTGCCACACACTGTGCCCCTGGTATAATACTGCCACACACTGTGCCCCTGGTATAATACTGCCACACACTGTGCCCCTTGTATAATACTGCCACATACTGCACCCCTGAATATAATGCTGTAAAACACCCTGCCTGATATAATACCGCCATACACCCTTTTTCTGAGTATAATACTGCCATTTAAGCCTGCCCCCCATATGAACTGTGCCATGCCTCTCCCCCATATAAACAATGCCACTATGCCTGCCCCCCATGTGAACTCTCCAGCTGTTGCCAAACTATAACCCCCATCGTGCAGACAAAAGAGCATGATGGGAGCTATAGTTGTGAAACAACTGTAGAGTTAAATGTTAGGAAATACCTGTAATAAACTTGCTTCCAGGGCTGGACTGGGAGCAAAAATAGTTCCGGGGATATTAGACTATGCAGCCCTTTTTTTTTTTGTTACAGTGGGGGTCGCATCAGTCAACACCCATTAAGATAAAATGAGCTGCTTACTCTAAAATCACCTCGGTTTAAGTGGCTCTCCAACTGTTGCAAAGCTTCAGTCATTATTGGAGTTGTAGTTTTGTAACAGTTGGACAACCACAGATTGGGGTACAGTGTCAACCATCATCACTGCAGAAATTACAAGTGACTCCAGCTCTGATGGGACAGTCAGGAGAATACACAATTGTATGATGACTCACAGGAGACGTCTTCTCTGTTGTCTTTTCTTCTTCCTCTGGTCTTTATCTTTTTTCAGCTCCATCTTCTCGGCAGAGTCTAATGCACGGACATCATTGGTTACTTTTGTAGATCCTCATCCTCTGTATGAAGACAATAATCATTATAACCCTGCCACGATGACATGACACCTAAAAATAATACTGCCTGACACTGTTTCCTGTTTGTCAGAATCCCAACCCTGTACTCCCCCCCCCCCCCCCCCCCCCAGACCCATTGTTCCCCTCCTCCTTCAGAACCCTAAGGACTCCTCCACACTGTGGACATTTAGTTGGCAGAATGTTCGCTTGCTGCAGGCACCACAGAAGCCATTGGTGATAGGACTGTGATAGGACTCTATAGATGACAATGCAGTCTGGTGGAATTCCACCAGCAGAATGGACGCCCACCTAAAAAATGAATGAATGTTAGTTCTTTGGATGTACGTCTATTCTGCTGGGGGAATTCCACTGTGGCGATTCTACAGTATGCACAGAGCAGCAGAAAACCATTAAAACATTTGGACTCTGCTGCAAGCAGATTTCCGCCAGAGGAATATCCTCAATGTGAAGGTGCCCCCTTAATTCTCCTGCAGACTCCTCTGCCCCCCAAGACCCCTGCATTATTTATCTTTACACTTTTCTGTCCCCCCAGACCCCTCTGTCCCCCTCTGCCTTAACACTCCCTACCCACATCATTCATCTCCCCCGCAAGACCAGGCCCCTGCATCATTCATTCCCCCCCCAAGACCAGACTCCTGCATCATTCATCTCCCCCCCCCCCACAAAAAGACCCATGCCGCATTCATCTACACCCCCCCCCACACCCAATAACCCCTGCAGCATTCATCTTCCCCCCCACCCCAAGAAACCTGCAGCATTTATCCCCCAGCCCACGACCCCTGCAGCATTCATCTCCCCCCTCACTCCAAGACCCCTGCAGCATTTATCCCCCCACCCCAGGACCCCTGCAGCATTTATCCCCCACCCCAAGACCCCTGCAGCATTTATCCCCCACCCCAAGACCCCTGCAGCATTTATCCCCCTCACCCCACGACCCCTGCAGCATTTATCCTCCCCCCACCCTAAGACCCCTGCAGCATTAACCCCCCCCCAAGACCCCTGCAGCATTTACCCCCCCCCCCCCGTCCCCTGCAGCATTTATTCCCCCTGCAGCATTTTTATATTATTTCTAGAGCAACTGATAACTAAAGGGATGGTATTGTACAATGTGATACTTTGGACTAACTTTTTGTTTACTTGACTTTTAGTTCCGCTGCTATTCATCACATGGAAGAAGAGGCTTCTTGGCTGGGCTCCTAGAAGATATTAAGCAGGAACTTTCAAAAAACAAAGAGATGAAAGAAAATATAAAAAAGTTTAGAGACGAAGCCAAGAAGTTTGAAGAGTCTGATGCTCTACAACAAGCCCGCAGGAAATTTGTATGTAATTTGCATTTGTTGGTGTACCTTAATTCCCCTCATATTTATAGAATTTTCTGAGCATTTCCTATATTTTATGGCAAGGACTTACAATATACTACTATATGCAAAGAGGCACTTGTTAGGAGGATACATTTCAGTACCACAATGGGTCCATTTTCAAGTCCCACTGTGGGATTAAAACATTTTGGCCCAGATTTATCAGACTGTGAGAGAAAAAATAGAGAAATTTTCATACAGCATCCAATCACAGCTCAGCTAACAAGCTTTGGTAAAGTGAAAGCTGAGCCGGGATTGGATGCTATGGGGAAATCACTCCCCCTTTTCTCTCACACAGTTTGATAAACTTGGGCCATTGTCTTCATAACTTGTGAATAAACCAACCTCATTTGAAATACTTTGGTGTGCTGCCTCTTTCCATTTCAGTTTGTGATGTTTAGAAGAGCCTGGAGCCCCTTAATCATTCTGTTCTGTTTCTTCCTTTTGTACAATAGCCATACTTTGTAGTTTGTTAATGTTGCTAATGTGTACAATTGTTGTTAAATTATTTATATACAGATTTTTTTTTCAATTATAATGGCCATTTTTGCTGAGAAAAAGCAGAAACATTGAATTAGGTTCTCAGCTCTATGGGCGAAACGTTGTATCCCATGACAGTTATTCAGATGAATAGCCATCAAAATAATACATGGACATCTCAACACCACCAAAGTCAGGTGGCTCTTCTCAAAGGCTCATAGAAAAGGGAACTCCTCCTTATAATATCTACAGGGATTGGCCTTACCTGAAACAAGTTTTCAGAGATGGTTATTTTTACTGTGAGGGCTGTGAAAGACTGATAAACTTTAGGCTATGCTCACACAATGGAATTTCTGTGCAGGAATTCTTATTCTTCCTGTTCAGTCTGCACGGAAATGCATTTACGTCTCATCCGTGCATTTTCAGAGCAGTCCTAGCACTGGCATGTTCTGCCGCTGCTTCACTAACGGTGGAATGTCCGCACGGAAATGTGAACATTCTACCATGTGAACATAGTCTTAGGAAACGATTTTTTCTATCTGTTTCTTATATTAAAACACTTAAAATAAACTTGCACTACAAAGGAAGCATTCCTACATTGTATAACATTGTAATCCATTACCGTAAAAGGGCTTAACTGTACTTCCGTTTCTATGATGTGTTCATGCAACTGCATGTACAGTTACATTAACAGTGGGATCTGACTGTAATAAGAAAACTCTGATCCCAGCTGCTGAACCTCTTAGATTCTATGATCAACTGCAATATCTGAATAGCTCAACAAAGGGAGAACGCTCACTCACTCATTAGCAGCCTGCAGACAAAATAGAGGGTGCCTGTGGGTTACCTTGGCAGTTAGAGGCCTAAAAAAGGCCTCCATGCAAACCCATGGCTGGATTGCTATTATGCCATGCCAAAAGTCATCAAAGGATTACATTGGTAATCTAATGGGACTAAAATACAATCATTAACCCCTTAAGGACTCAGCCCATTTTGGCCTTAAGGACTCAGACAATTAAATTTTTACGTTTTCATTTTTTCCTCCTCGCCTTCTAAAAATCATAACTCTTTTATATTTTCATCCACAGACTAGTATGAGGGCTTGTTTTTTGCGCGACCAGTTGTCCTTTGTAATGACATCACTCATTATATCATAAAATGTATGGCGCAACCAAAAAACACTATTTTTGTGGGGAAATTAAAACGAAAAACGCAATTTTGCTAATTTTGGAAGGTTTCGTTTTCACGCCGTACAATTTATGGTAAAAATGACGTGTGTTCTTTATTCTGAGGGTCAATACGATTAAAATGATACCCATTATTACATACTTTTATATTATTGTTGCGCTTAAAAAAAATCACAAACTTTTTAACCAAATTAGTACATTTATAATCCCTTTATTTTGAGGACCTATAACTTTTTTTATTTTTCCGTATAAGCGGCGGTATGGGGGCTCATTTTTTGCTCCATGATCTGTACTTTTTTTTGATACCACATTTGCATATAAAAAACTTTTAATACATTTTTTATAATTTTTTTTAAATAAAATGTATTAAAAAAGTAGGAATTTTGGAATTTTTTTTTTTTCGTTCACGCCGTTAACCATACGGGATCATTAACATTTTATTTTAATAGTTCGGACATTTACGCACGCGGCGATACCAAATATGTCTATAAAAAAAAAATTTTACGCTTTTTGGGGGTAAAATAGGAAAAAACGGACGTTTTACTTTTTTATTGGGGGAGGGGATTTTTCACTTTTTTTTTTTTACTTTTACATTTTTTTACATTTTTTTTTACACTTGAATAGTCCCCATAGGGGACTATTCATAGCAATACCATGATTGCTAATACTGATCTGTTCTATGTATAGGACATAGAACAGATCAGTGTTTTCGGTCATCTTCTGCTCTGGTCTGCTCGATCACAGACCAGAGCAGGAGACGCCGGGAGCCGCACGGAGGAAGGAGAGGGGACCTCCGTGCGGCGTTATGAATGATCGGATCCCCGCAGCAGCGCTGCGGGCGATCCGATCATTCATTCAAATCGCGCACTGCCGCAGATGCCGGGATCTGTATTGATCCTGGCACCTGAGGGGTTAATGACGGACGCCCGCGAGATCGCGGGCGTCGGCCATTGCCGGCGGGTCCCTGGCTGCGATCAGCAGCCGGGATCAGCCGCGCATGACACGGGCATCGCTCCGATGCCCGCGGTTATGCTTAGGACGTAAATGTACGTCCTGGTGCGTTAAGTACCACCGCACCAGGACGTACATTTACGTCCTGCGTCCTTAAGGGGTTAAAGTGAAATACATTTTATTACTCTTGATAAAATGTCCTTTTAAAATATAACTTTTAATAAAGTAATCTAAAATGTTGTTTTAAACTCAACTGTAGCTTGTCCTGACAAAGTGCAACTAGCAAAAACACCAATTGAGGACTAACCACATCTGCTTGGCAATATTCAAAGTTATAACTCACCACCCATACATTAAACATCTGAATCAAACAAATTTAATTAATTAATTTAAAAATAGTGCAGGTTCAGAGGTGTTGTAGCTGGTATCTCATGCTTCATTAACCGTTTCCACCTGGATTCACAATTGGATGAATTTTTGATCCACTTAGACCAGGGGTCCTCAAACTTTTTAACTGGGGGGCCAGTTCACGGTCCCTCAGACCGTTGGAGGGCCGGACTATAGATAACAAAACATGAACAAATTCCTATGCACACATATATCTTATTAGTGGACTACCACTTTAAGTACGCAGCACAGTTCCCCCCCACATTAGGTTGTAGTTCCCACACATTAGGGTTGGCAGTACAGTTCCTCCACATTAGGTGCAGTACAGTTCTCCCCTCATTAGGTGCAGTACAGTTCTCCCCACATTAGGTGCAGTACAGTTCTCCCCACATTAGGTGCAGTACAGTTCTCCCCACATTAGGTGCAGTACAGTTCTCCCCACATTAGGTGCAGTACAGTTCTCCCCACATTAGGTGCAGTACAGTTCTCCCCACATTAGGTGCAGTACAGTTCTCCCCACATTAGGTGCAGTACAGTTCTCCCCACATTAGGTGCAGTACAGTTCTCCCCACATTAGGTGCAGTACAGTTCTCCCCACATTAGGTGCAGTACAGTTCTCCCCACATTAGGTGCAGTACAGTTCTCCCCACATTAGGTGCAGTACAGTTCTCCCCACATTAGGTGCAGTACAGTTCTCCCCACATTAGGTGCAGTATAGTTCTCCCCACATTAGGTGCAGTACAGTTCTCCCCACATTAGGTGCAGTACAGTTCTCCCCACATTAGGTGCAGTACAGTTCTCCCCACATTAGGTGCAGTACAGTTCTCCCCACATTAGGTGCAGTACAGTTCTCCCCACATTAGGTGCAGTACAGTTCTCCCCACATTAGGTGCAGTATAGTTCTCCCCACATTAGGTGCAGTATAGTTCTCCCCACATTAGGTGCAGTATAGTTCTCCCCACATTAGGTGCAGTATAGTTCTCCCCACATTAGGTGCAGTATAGTTCTCCCCACATTAGGTGCAGTATAGTTCTCCCCACATTAGGTGCAGTATAGTTCTCCCCACATTAGGTGCAGTATAGTTCTCCCCACATTAGGTGCAGTATAGTTCTCCCCACATTAGGTGCAGTATAGTTCTCCCCACATTAGGTGCAGTATAGTTCTCCCCACATTAGGTGCAGTATAGCTCTCCCCACATTAGGTGCAGTATAGCTCTCCCACATTAGGTGCAGTATAGCTCTCCCACATTAGGTGCAGTATAGCTCTCCCAAATTAGGTGCAGTATATCTCCCCCAAATTAGGTGCAGTATATCTCCCCCAAATTAGGTGCAGTATATCTCCCCCAAATTAGGTGCAGTATATCTCCCCCAAATTAGGTGCAGTATATCTCCCCCAAATTAGGTGCAGTATATCTCCCCCAAATTAGGTGCAGTATTTCCCCCCCCCCCCACATTAGGTGCAGTCTTTTCCCCCACATTAGGTGCAGTCTTTTCCCCCACATTAGGTGCAGTATAGCTCCCCACATTAGGTGCAGTATAGATCTCCCACATTAGGTGCAGTATAGATCTCCCACATTAGGTGCAGTATAGATCTCCCACATTAGGTGCAGTATAGATCTCCCACATTAGGTGCAGTATAGATCTCCCACATTAGGTGCAGTATAGATCTCCCACATTAGGTGCAGTATAGATCTCCCACATTAGGTGCAGTATAGATCTCCCACATTAGGTGCAGTATAGATCTCCCACATTAGGTGCAGTATAGATCTCCCACATTAGGTGCAGTATAGATCTCCCACATTAGGTGCAGTATAGATCTCCCACATTAGGTGCAGTATAGATCTCCCCCATTAGGTGCAGTATAGATCTCCCCCATTAGGTGCAGTATAGATCTCCCCCATTAGGTGCAGTATAGATCTCCCCCATTAGGTGCAGTATAGATCTCCCCCATTAGGTGCAGTATAGATCTCCCCCATTAGGTGCAGTATAGATCTCCCCCATTAGGTGCAGTATAGATCTCCCCCATTAGGTGCAGTATAGATCTCCCCCATTAGGTGCAGTATAGATCTCCCCCCATTAGGTGCAGTATAGATCTCCCCCCATTAGGTGCAGTATAGATCTCCCCCCATTAGGTGCAGTATAGATCTCCCCCCATTAGGTGCAGTATAGATCTCCCCCCATTAGGTGCAGTATAGATCTCCCCCCATTAGGTGCAGTATAGATCTCCCCCCATTAGGTGCAGTATAGATCTCCCCCCATTAGGTGCAGTATAGATCTCCCCCCATTAGGTGCAGTATAGATCTCCCCCCATTAGGTGCAGTATAGATCTCCCCCCATTAGGTGCAGTATAGATCTCCCCCCATTAGGTGCAGTATAGATCTCCCCCCATTAGGTGCAGTATAGATCTCCCCCCATTAGGTGCAGTATAGATCTCCCCCCATTAGGTGCAGTATAGATCTCCCCCCATTAGGTGCAGTATAGATCTCCCCCCATTAGGTGCAGTATAGATCTCCCCCCATTAGGTGCAGTATAGATCTCCCCCCATTAGGTGCAGTATAGATCTCCCCCCATTAGGTGCAGTATAGATCTCCCCCCATTAGGTGCAGTATAGATCTCCCCCCATTAGGTGCAGTATAGATCTCCCCCCATTAGGTGCAGTATAGATCTCCCCCCATTAGGTGCAGTATAGATCTCCCCCCATTAGGTGCAGTATAGATCTCCCCCCATTAGGTGCAGTATAGATCTCCCCCCATTAGGTGCAGTATAGATCTCCCCCCATTAGGTGCAGTATAGATCTCCCCCCATTAGGTGCAGTATAGATCTCCCCCCATTAGGTGCAGTATAGATCTCCCCCCATTAGGTGCAGTATAGATCTCCCCCCATTAGGTGCAGTATAGATCTCCCCCCATTAGGTGCAGTATAGATCTCCCCCCATTAGGTGCAGTATAGATCTCCCCCCATTAGGTGCAGTATAGATCTCCCCCCATTAGGTGCAGTATAGATCTCCCCCCATTAGGTGCAGTATAGATCTCCCCCCATTAGGTGCAGTATAGATCTCCCCCCATTAGGTGCAGTATAGATCTCCCCCCATTAGGTGCAGTATAGATCTCCCCCCATTAGGTGCAGTATAGATCTCCCCCCATTAGGTGCAGTATAGATCTCCCCCATTAGGTGCAGTATAGATCTCCCCCATTAGGTGCAGTATAGATCTCCCCCATTAGGTGCAGTATAGATCTCCCCCATTAGGTGCAGTATAGATCTCCCCCATTAGGTGCAGTATAGATCCCCCCCATTAGGTGCAGTATAGTTCCCCCCCATTAGGTGCAGTATAGTTCCCCCGCATTAGGTGCAGTATAGATCTCCCCCATTAGGTGCAGTATAGTTCCCCCGCATTAGGTGCAGTATAGTTCCCCCGCATTAGGTGCAGTATAGATCTCCCGCATTAGGTGCAGTATAGTTCCCCCGCATTAGGTGCAGTATAGTTCCCCCGCATTAGGTGCAGTATAGTTCCCCCGCATTAGGTGCAGTATGTTCCCCCACAGACATACAGCCTCCAGTCAGTGTATGGCTGGAGGCTGTATGCCTGTGTTCTGCCCCACTTCAGTGCTCCGACCACCTCTCCTCCGGTCCGGACATAGCAGTAAGCCCCGGGACCGAAGGAGCGGGGTGATCGGAGCACCGAAGCCGACGTGCCGCTGGTAACACTTACCAAGCTGGCCAGCGCACGTCCTCATCGCTGCCCCGCTCCTTCGCACCCTGTTGCTATGGGTGCACGCACGGCATCAGAGACGTCCCTGCATGCGCCACCTTCCCGGCGGCCCCTGCGTTCTTAAAGTAAACGCGGGGTCTCCGAAAGCGCATCCATGTGTCACGAAAACATCTTTCGGGACACAGGGATGTCCCAGGCAGCGGCGGGCCGGAAAAATGTGTTCGGCGGGCCGCATGGGGCCGTAGTTTGAGGACCCCTGACTTAGACCCTAGATAGCCCTCAACAAAAGACATCATTAAAGGGGTACTCCGCCCTTAGACAGCTTATCCCCTATCCAAAGGATAGGGGATAAGATGTCAGATCGCCCCGGGATCCCCGCTGCGGCACTGCGCTGTCATTACAGCACAGAGCGAGTTCGCTCTGCACGTAATGACTGGCAATACAGGGGCCGGAGCATTGTTACGTCACGGCTTCACCCCCTCGTGACGTCACGGCCCGCCCCTTTCAATACAAGTCTATGGGAGGGGGCATGGCGGTCGTCACGCCCCCTCCCATAGACTTGCATTAAGGGGACGGGCCGTGATGTCACGAGGGGCGGAGCCATGATGTCACGTTGCTCCGTCCCCTGTATCGCCCGTCATTACGCACAGAGCGAACTCGTTCTGTGCTGTAAAGATAGCGCAGTGCCGCAGCGGGGATCCCGTGGCTCCCCAGCAGCGGGACCGCAGTGATCTGACATCTTATCCCTTTGGATAGGGGATAAGATGTCTAGGGGCGGAGTACCCCTTTAAAGTGAAACTAATGTCTCTCTCAGAGACTGTCAAGCTGCTGATCTAAATGCTATAGTGCTGTTTCAGAAAACTGCACTGGACGAGGTTTATTAACTGTGTCTTTTTTAAAAAGGCACAAAAATAATGCGCAATATATATGTCATTTGTTGAGGGCTTTAAAAGGGGCAGAATTACAGGATCACCATTTCAGAGGGAGTGCTTTGTAAACAGACCAGTGGAAGAGCAAAATAAGTATAGTAACATTGTGGTGGTGGTGGTGGTGGGGGGGTATTCCACTTTCAACGTGACTGTAATGATAAATACAGTGTAGAAATTAATCACATGCTTTGTCTATTAAACTGTAGAAATCAATCGAATCTGAAACCATGAAAACTTCTGAGGTGTTTAGAAAGAAATTTGAAGAAATTACAGACACTGTAAAAGAGGTAAGATTTTTATCACTATGATGAACCTGGACGTGAGCTGAAATATTCAACCCCTTAATGACTCAGCTAATTTGGGGCTTAAGGACTCAGACAATTTTATTTTTTGTTTTTTCCTCCTCGCCTTTAAAAAATCATAACTCTTTTATATTTTCATCCACAGACTAGTATGAGGGCTTGTTTTTTGCACAACCAGTTGTCTTGTAATGCCATCACTCACTTTACCATAAAATGTATGGCACAACCAAAAAAATACTATTTGTTTGGGGAAATTAAAAAGAAAACCGCAATTTTGCAAATTTTGGAAGGTTTTGTTTTTCACACTGTACAATTTTCATAAAAAATGACATGTGTTCTTTATTCTTTGGGTCAATACGACCGTACTAACTATGTAACTATGTAACTATGATTAAAATGATACCCATGATAACATACTTTTCTGTTACTGTTGCACTTAGAGAAAGTTTGCGATTTTTTTTTTATCAGCTCCATTTGGGGACACAGACTCTGGGTATATGCTGCTGTCTCTAGGAGGCTTGACACTATGGTAACCAAAAAGTCTGCTCCTCCCAGCAGGATATACCCGCCTCCAGGCCACTGAGCAATTCAGTTTTTGCTTAGTGTATTAAGGAGGTGGACACTGGTCTGGTGTTCTCCAGACCAGGTCTCATATTTTTTATTTTCCTAGTTAGGGAATGTGTTAGTTCTTTTATTCCTTTTTCTTTCCGTTTTCAGGTGGGGACTCGGGAACTACGATTCACTGTTTCCCCATTGCGAGAGGTTGCAGGCATCTTGGATATACTGTTAACCCTCTCTCGCCAATGGTCAGAGCTTGGGGTTGTACCTCATGGGTCCGAGTCCCCCTACCTCCCTGTTCGCCTCGCTATGAGCTTGGCTTGCTGCAGGTGATGATGCTGACTGAAGAGACTCCATGACTGAAGAGACTCCATGACTGAAGAGACTCCATGACTGAAGAGACTCCATGACTGAAGAGACTCCATGACTGAAGAGACTCCATGACTGAAGAGACTCCATGACTGAAGAGACTCCATGACTGAAGAGACTCCATGACTGAAGAGACTCCATGACTGAAGAGACTCCATGACTGAAGAGACTCCATGACTGAAGAGACTCCATGAGGTAAGTTCTTCAGACAAGGTGAGTATATCTCCCTCTCTCTACAGGTCCTGGATGAGCCCTTGCAACCTCTGTAGACCCCTGTCTTGTGACCTCTTATGCTAGTTTTTGGGGGTCTGCCTGGAGGGTATTGTTCCCTTCTTATTCTCTATATGGAGCCCCCCCCCTTTTTTTATGGAAAGGGACTCTCTTTATTCATTTGGGGGATGACAGTGGTGCTTTTGTGTGGTGATTTTCCCTGCACTCCAGGCCAGGGATCACTATACGCGTGGCTGCCGGCTTCAGCGGCAGCAGCGCTGGCCGCCGTCAGCCGGGAAACTGACAGCGGGTTATCTCCGCCCGTTCCCGACCTTCGCATATGCCATTCCCATGTGTGCTCGGGGCCAGGAGCGGGCGACATTACAGGGGCTTTCACAGTACGGCGGTTTAGCTCCGCCCACCGCCTTGCACTGATCTCCGGCGCGAAAACTCTCTCCTACAAGCGCTGTGCGCGCAGAGAGAGGAGTTTCTCAACCAATCAGTGTGCCATTCTAGCCCGCCCCCTCCCCTGCTCCTTGGTCCAACTTGTCAGCTAGCTCTCAGGAGTTCTCCCCACCAGCTGCCTGGTGAAGGGACACAGACTTGAGTGAGGCCGTTTTCTTTTTACTTATTACACTCTTAAGGCTTTTAAGTCTAAAATGTCTGGTTCAGCTGAACCAACTTTCTCTGCCTGCACAACTGCTCCCCCAGACCCCCTGGTCGTTTCTGTTCAGGATGTCCCTCCAGACCCTGTGGGTTCGGCCGTCCCTCCAGCCTGGGTTTCCTCACCGGCCTTCCAGAGGGACCCGTTCCCCTTCCCCCTATGCTGACCGCGCTCGTAAGCGTCATCGGGGTGTTTCTTCAGGGACTTCCCCTGAGTCTTCTGGCAGGCATGGACGCTCCTCTCTGAGGAATCGCTCCCCTGCTCCAGCAGGTTGCAGGCGTCTCTCTTCCAGAGGATGCTCTCATGGTCGCCGCTCTGGCTCCCCAGACCCGCATACCAGGTCAGCCTCTCCCTCATCCAGGGCCGCCTCAACACACTCCCATTATCCTGGAGAATTTGCGGATGAAGTCTCCGATTCGGCATCTAATTCAGAGGACTGATCGGATATGGTTGACACGGTGAACTCATTGGTTTTGGCCATAAGAGACCCCTTCCATCTAGAGTACCCAGGATCTTCGGATGTAGATCCAGAAGTATCCTTTCATCGTGCCCGTCCAGCACCCAAGTTGTTGGATGCTGGAATCCACCTTGAGGCATCCTGAGAAGAGGTTTCACAAAGCAAAGAAGGTTCAGGCGCAGTATCCTTTCGCCAAGGACCTGATCTCAAAGTGGACTTCCCCTCCTTCGGTGGACCTGCCAGTCTCACGCCTCTCTAGGGCTACGATGCTGCCGCTGGCGGATGCGGCTGCCTTCAAGTATCCGGCAGACAAAAAGGGAAGAGACCTTGGCAAAGTCTGCATTCGAAACGGTGGGTTCCTCCCTGCTTCCCGCCTTTGCTTCTGCCTGGGTGTCGGAAGGCACTCTCAGTTTGGTCCTCCCAACTCCGTCAAACTGTTCCTTCTGGATCTCCTCCGGAGGAACTGTCTGATCTAGCGCTCCAGTGCTCCTAGGCTGGAGACTTTCTATGTTCTGCTTCCATGCAGTCAGCCCGCTGTGCTGCCTTTGCCACTGGTAACCTAGTGGCCCTCCGTCGCTCCATGTGGCTTAAAGGGGTACTCCGGTGCTGAGCATTTGGAACAAATAGTTCCGAAAGCTGAGAGCCGGCGTCGGGGCTCGTGACGTCACGCCCCACCCCCTCAGTCAGTTTATAGACTTACATTGAGGGGGCAGGGCGTGACATCACGAAGGGGCAGGGCCGTGACGTCACGAGCCCCGACGCAGGCTCTAAGCTTTGGGAACTCTTTGTTCAGAATGCTCAGCATCGGAGTACCCTTTTAAGGCATGGGACGCGGATGCCGCTTCCAAGAAGTCTCTTACCGAACTTCCATTTGCCGGCTCTCGACTTTTTGGCAAGCGCTTTGATGAGATCATCTCTGAGGCGACGGGTGGCAAGAGTTCCTTATTACCTCAGAATAGGGCTCGCAGTACTTCCCGTAGGAAGTCTTCTCCTTTTCGGTCCTTTCGGACTTCTGGTCCCAATAATGGGTCGGGGCAAGCGCCCTCGTGGGACAAAAAGGGCGCGCCCCTCTTGGAAATCGGAAAATCGTTCCGATCGTTTTGCAGCCAAGTCTGGCATCCTCAAACCCACTTACGCATGAAGGGACGCTCCAACCCGCAAATTTTTCTCGGGAGGGAGGTCGTCTTTTAGTTTTCCGAGACATCTGAGCGGCGCAAATTCAAGACTCCTGGGTCAGGGACGTGGTGTCCAACGGATACCGGATCGAAATTGCTTCTCTTCCGGACGGTTAATTTTTTTCTGACTTGCCCCCCCGGTCCCCTTCGCTAGCGAGGGAATTTCGGGGGGGCGCTTCAGTCCCTTCTCATCCAGGGAGTCATTTTCCCGGTTCCCTCCAGGGAGCGCTTCAGGGTTTCTATGTGGTCCATCTTGAATTTCAAGCGTCTCAATTAACACCTTCTAATCTGCCATTTCCGAATGGAATCTCTCCGCTCAGTGGTGGCGTCTATGGATTACGGGGAGTTTTTTTCCTCGGTGGACAACTAGGATGCCCACCTCCACGTTCCAATATTTCCCGGCCATCAGCGGCACCTCCGCTTGCGGTTCCGGAAGGTCATTTTCAACTTGTGGCCCTGCCCTTCGGTCTGGCCACTGCTCCGCGGGTCTTTACTAAGGTCTTGGCACCCGTCATAGCCCTACTATGGTCGCGGGGTGTCTCAGTGATTCCTTGGACGACCTCCTCGTCAAGGCCTCCACCAGAGCCCAGGCTCGGGAGAATGTGAGCTTCACTCCTCAGACCTTTTGTCGCTTCGGGTGGATGGTCAACCGAGAAAAGTCTGTTCTTTCCCCCACCCAGTCTCTGGTCGTCTTGGGGAGACTCGGCCTCTGCTCGGATTCGCCTCCCGCCGGACAAATGTCTGGCCCTCTTGTCAGGAGTCCGCTCCCTCCGGAAACCATCCCCGGTCTCTATCCGTACTTGCATGGAAGTCCTGGGTCGGATGGTGGCGGCCATGGGGGCCGCACCCTTTGCCCAGTTTCATTTCGTCCTCTTCAACTGGCGATTCTCTCTCTCGATCTCAAGATTGTTCTCCCTCTTCGGACCCGTCAGTCTCTGCGCGGGTGGATCCGCTCCCCCCCTTCTTCTTATGGGGCGTTCGTTCATTCCCCTCTACTGGCAGGTGGTCACGACAGATCCAGTCTGTCGGGCTGGGGGGGTGTTTTCAGGGATCAGACAGTTCACGGCCTCTGGCCTCCCCAAGAAGCCCTTCTTTCCAGAAAAACATCCTGGAACTGAGGGCGATATATCTTTGTCTGAAGCATTGGGAGTCCCTGCTTCTGGGCCACCCTCTCCGGGTCCAGTCGGACAATGCCACGGCTGTGGCGTACATCAATCGCATGGCGGCACTCGCAGCTCAGCAGCCATGTCCGAGGTGACAAAGATCCTCCTCTGGGTGGAACAAGCAGTTCCAGCCATTTCGGCGATTGACATTCCGGGAATGCTCAACTGAGAAGCGGATTTCCTCAGTCGGTCCTCAGCCGACCGCGGAGAGTGGTTCCTTCTTCCGGAGGTGTTCGCACAGATCTGCGACCTCTGGGGGACCCCAGACGTGGATCTCTTCACGTCTCAACACAACCGGAAAATTCCGATGTTTGTGTCAAAGTCCAGGGACCCCCTGGCTCTAGCCGCGGATGCCCTAGTAATTCCGTGGTCTGGCTTTGTCCTGCCCTACCTGTTCCCTCCTCTCCCCCTCCTTTCCAGGGTTCTGAGGAAGCTCAAGGCGGAAGGAGTCCCCGCCATTCTGGTGGCTCCAGACTGAAGGACATGGTACGCCGACGTGGTCTGGCTTCTGGACGACATTCCGTTCCGTCTTCCACTTTGCCCAGACCTACTGTCACAGGGTCCCCTTTGCCATCTCAATTTACTTACCTTCGTTGGTGCAAAACTCAGACCTTTTCTCCAGTTACCTTTTCCTCTGCTTTTTACAGTCGGGGTTGGAAAAAGGGCTGGCTCTCAGCTCCCTTGAGGGTCAGGTTTCGGCCCTTTACATTCTCTTTCAGCGTCCTCTAGCTTCCAATTCGCATGTCCGGACCTTCCTTCAGGACGTGGCATACGCTGTCCCCCCTTACCAGTCCCCTTCTCCCCCTTGGGACTTGAACTTAGTTCTGGGCGCTCTCCAGGATGCACCTTTTCGGCCTCTTAGGGAGGTTCCCCTTCGCCTCCTATCCTGGAAGGTGGCTTTTCTTATAGCTATTACTTCCATTAGGAGAGTATCTGAACTGGCAGCTCTCTCTTGCCGTTCTCCTTTCCTGATAGTTCATCAGGACAAGGTTGTTTTCCGGCCAGATCCGTCCTTCTTACCTAGGGTTGTTTCGGCTTTTCATCTCAAAGAGGACATCATCCTTCCTTCCTTTTGTCCCGCTCCTTCTCATCCCAGGGAGCGCTTACTCCTCAAATTGGATGTGGTCCGGGCTGTTCGGACTTATCTTCCTGTCACCTCTTCCTTTCGTCAGTGCGATTCTTTTTTTAGTCCTTACGGACGGTCGTCGAAAGGGACAGCCTGCTTCCAAGGCCACTATTTCTCGGTGGATCCGATGTGCTATTTCGGAAGCTTACCGCTGCAAGGGGAGGATCCCACCCTTCAGGGTTTTGGCTCATTCCACCCGCTCTGTGGGAGCATCCTGGGGTCTCCGAAACAAGGCCTCAACCTCGCAGATCTGTAAAGCGGCCACCTGGTCGTCTTTGCACACCTTTTCGAGATTCTACCAGGTTCATACTTTTGCATCGGCTGATGCTAGTCTGGGCCGTAAAGTGTTGCAGGCAGCGGTGGTACTGCCGATTGCCTGACCTTTTTTCTCTGCCCACCCAAGGAACAGCTTTGGTACGTCCCAGAGTCCCCCAATGGAGCCGATAGAGGAACGGAGATTTTTTATACTTACAGTAAAATCTCTTTCTCGAAGGATCCATTGGGGGAAACAGCTCCCGCCCTTTTCTGGGGTTCCTTTTCGGTTTTCTGTCCGAGGGAGTGTTCAGTTATTTTTTCTTCTGGTTCTCGGACAGTTCATGTTTTTTTTTCCTTTGACCTGTCGGTCTCCTCCTATTGCTCTGGGACTAAAACTGAATTGTTCAGTGGCCTGGAGGCGGGTATATCCTGCTGGGAGGAGCCGACTTTTTGGTTACCATAGTGTCAAGCCTCCTAGAGACAGCAGCATATACCCAGAGTCTGTGTCCCCCAATGGATCCTTCGAGAGAGAGATTTTACGGTAAGTCTAAAAAAAAATCTCCTTTTTTAACCAAATATTTACGTTTAAAATCCCACTGTTTAAGACCTATAACTTTTTCATTTTTCTGTATAAGCGGCGGCATGAGGGCTCTTTTTTTGCACCGCGATCTATACTTTTTATTGATACCATATTTGCTGATATGAAACTTTTTACATTTTTTTATAAAAAATGTTTTGGAATAAAATCTTATAAAAAAAGCAGCTATTTTGTACTTTTTTTTTTTTTTTTTTTTTACGTTCACGCCGTTCAACCGTACGGTATAGTTTTATTTTAATAGTTCGGATATTTACGCATGCGGCGATACCAAATATGTATATAAAATTATTATTTTTTTCTTTTTGGGGGTCAAATAGGGAAAATGGGACAATTCACTTTTTTATTGGGGAGGGGGTTTTTCACTTTTTTTTTTTTTACTTTTATTTTTACACTTTAATCGTCCCCATAGTGGACTATTTATAGCAATCATTCGATTGCTAATACTGTTCAGTGCTATGCTGATCAGTATTATTGGTGATCTTCTGCCCTGGTCTGCTCGATCGCAGACCAGAGCAGAAGACCCATGGAAGGTAGCAGAGGCAGGTGAGGGGACCTCCATCTGCCGTTCTGGATGAACGGATCGCCACGGCAGTGCTGTGGGCGATCAGATCATCCGTTTTAGTGACCGTGATGCTGCAGATGCCGTGATCTGTATTGATCACTGCATCTGAGGGGTTAATGGCGGACATCCGCGCGATCGCGGATGTCCGCCATTACCGGTGGGTCCCTGGCTGCTATTACATGACCTGAGCATCGCGGTTATGCACAGGACGTAAATATATGTCCTGGTGCGTTAAGTACCAGCTCACCAGGACGTCCATTTACGTCCGGCGTCGTTAAAGGGGTAGTCCAGTTAAAATTAACTTATACCCTATTCAACCCACGATCTCCAGAACCGGTCACCAGCTTTACATGGTACATGCTCCATTAATTTCTATGAAAGAGCTGGCGATGCCTTAGTACTGTACTTCGGTGCTCCCCCAGAAGTGAATGGTGTGAGTGTGTCTACTGCATGTGCTCTGTCTTGAGAGCTGGGGCCCAGTTTTGGAGATCGCAGGGAGACTGAATACTCACAAACAAATACTTAAAAGTGAATCAACTTACCGTATATACTCGAGTATAAGCTGAGTTTTTCAGCACGATTTTTCGTGCTGAAAATGCCCCCCTCAGCTTATACTGGAGTGAACTCTCCGCCTGTCAATCCCTTAATCAGTGGTCTTCAACCTGCGGACCACCAGGTGTTGCAAAACTACAAGGTTGAAGACCACTGCGGCCTTCGTCATCATCCAGCCCACCCCCCCTTTGTTTTGTACTCACCTCCCCTCGGAAGTTAGGGTGAGCTGGTCCGGGCCATCTATGCTGCAGGGACCGTCCGGTGGGGAGGGTTAGTCGTTGCGGGCTGTCCATTTTCACCGGGGGGGGCCTCTTCTTCGGGCCCAGCCCCGGAGTAGTGGCGTTGCCTTGACGACGACACACAGGTACGTACATGCGCAACGTTCCTGTGCGTTGTCATCAAGGCAACGTCACTAATTCGGGCCCGAAGCACGGAGAAGAGGCCCTACCGGTGAATATGGACAGCCCGCAGCGACTAACCATCCCCACCGGACGGACCCTGCAGCAGATGGCTGTCCGGGCATGCTGGGAGTTGTAGTTTTGCAACATCTGGAGGTCCGCAGGTTGAAGACCACTGATGAAGGGATTGACAGGCGGTGATGATGACGGGGGTCTGGATGATTACATGGGTGGATGATGTATTTCCCACCCTAGGCTTATAGTCGAGTCAATAACTTTTCCTGGGTTTTTGGGGTAAAATTAGGGGCCTCGGCTTATATTCAGGTCGGCTTATACTCGACTATATACGGTAAACGTTAATATAAGTGGTAGCTTATAATAACATGAATAACCCAGCCCCTGTGCCATAGTAGACTAATGGCTAGTTAATGTGCTGTCTTGCCTTTCTAGCGTTATTTAACCCCTTTACGATGCAGGACATAAATGTACATCCTTGTTAGGTGGTACTTAACGCACCAGGACGTACATTTACTTCCTATACATAACCGCGCGCATCGGAGTGATGCTCAGGTCATGAAAAAGTTATAGGTCTTCAAAATAGAGGGATTTTAAATGTACTAATTTGGTTAAAAAGTTAGCAATTGGTTTTTTTAAGCGCAACAGTAATAGGAAAGTATGTAATCATGGGTATCCTTTTAATCGTATTGACCTAAAGAATAAAGAACACATGTTCTTTTTTAACGTAAATTGTACGGCGTGAAAACAAAACTTTCCAAACTCCGCAAAATTGAGGTTTTCTTTTTAATTTCCCTTCAAATAGTATTTTTTTGGTTGCGCCATACATTTTATGGTAAAGTGAGTGATGGCATTACAAAGGATAACTGCTCGCGCAAAAAACAAGCCCTCATAATAGTCTGTGGATGAAAATATAAAAGTTATGATTTTTAGAAGGCGAGGAGGAAAAAAACGAAAACTTAAAAATAAAATTGTCTGAGTCTACGTAAATGTATGTCCTGGTGCAGCGGTACTTAGCGCACCAGGACGTACATATATGTCCTGAGTATGATCGCGAGCATCGGAGCGGTGCTCGCGCCATACACAGCAGGTTAGCAGCCGGGGACCCAACAGTAATGGCTGACATCCGCGATCGCGCGGATGTCCGCCATTAACCCCTCAGATGCCGTGATCAGTACAGATCACTGCATCTGCAGCAGTGCGCATATTAAAATAGATCATCGGATCACCTGCGGCGCTGCCGCGGGCATCCGATCATCTCTAATGGCGGACGGAGGCCCCCCTCACCTCTCTGTCAGTCTCCCGGCGTCTCCTGCTCTGGTCTGAGATCGAGCAGACCAGAGCAGATGATCACCGATAATGCTGATCAGTGCTATGTCCTATGCATAGCACTGAACAATATTAGCAATCAAATGATTGCTATAGATAATCCCCTATGTCCCATAAAAAGTGTAAAAAAAAATAAAAATAAAAGTTCAAAAATTTAAAAAAAAAAGGAAAAATCCCCTCCCCTAGTAAAAATTAAAATTGCCTTTTTTCCCATTTTACCCCCATAAAGCGTAAATTATTTTTTTTATAAACATATTTGCTATCGCTGCGTGTGTAAATGTCCATACTATCAAAATATACTGTTAATGATCCCGTACGGTGAACGGCATAAACGTAAAAAATTAAAAAAAATTAACTAAAATGCTGCTTTTTAATCACATTTTATTCAAATAAAATGTAATAAAAAATGATCTTAAAGTTTTATATGCAAATTTGGTATTGTTAAAAAGTACAGATGACAGCGCAAAAAAAATGAGCCCTCCTACCGCACTATAAACGGAAAAAGGAAAAAGTTATAGGTGGTCAAAATAGGGTTATTTTAGATTACTGATTTTGTACAAAAAGTTTTAGATTTCTTTTTTAAGCGGTACAAAAATATAAAAGTATCTAGCCATGGGTATCATTTTAATTGTATTGACCCACAGAATAAAGAACACCTCATTTTTGCCGTAAAGTGTACAGTCTGAAAACGAAACCTTCCAAAATGTGCAAAATTGTGGTTTTCATTTAAACTTCCTCCCTAAAAAAAATTTGTGGGGTTCACCATACATTTTATGGTAAAATGAGAGGGTTTCATTGCAAAGTACAATTGGTAACACAAAAAAAACAAGCCCTTATATGGGTCTGTAGATGAAAATATAAAAGAGTTATGAATTTTAGAAGGCGAGGAGGAAAAAACGAAAATGCGAAAATAAAATTGACCCTTTAAGGCGTTAACCCCTTGAAGACATAGTTTTTTTTTTTGTACTTTTCCTCCTAGCCTTCTAATAGCTATAACGCTATACATTTTTCACCTACAGACCCATATGAGGGCTTTATTTTTGAGCCATAAATGTAATTTGTAATACTATCACTCATTTTACCACAAAAACTAAAAAATAAAATTATTTGTGGGACAAAATTTAAAAAATTACACATTAACTTCTGTCCCTACGATTAAAATGAAACACCCAATTTATATAGGTTTTGTTTTATTTTAACTACTTGTAAAAAATTACTTTTTGTATGAAAATGAGTATACTTAAAATTATCCTCTTCTGATGCCTTTAACTTTTATTTTTCCATATATGGGGATATGAGGGCTAATTTTTTTGTGCTGTGATATGTATTTGCTATTGGTACTGATAAGGATGGTCTGAGGGGAGGCTTTAAAATGTGATTGACTGCGCTGCTATTTATTTTGCTTAGTGTTGAAATAAGAAAATATACACCACACAGAGGATGTTGGTATACACTCTTTCTCTATCTGCTCCATTGGGGGACACAGACCTTGTGTATATGCTGCTGTCTCTAGGAGGCTTGACACTATGGTAACCAAAAAGTCGACTCCTCCCAGCATTATATACCAGCCTCCAGGCCACTGAGCTAATCAGTTTTAGCTTAGTGTCTTAAGGAGGTGGACACCAGACCAGGTCTCATATTTTTTTATTTTTAGGTTTAGGGAATGTGTTAGTGCTTTATTCCTTTTTCTTTCTTTTTTTCAGGTAGGGACTCAGGAACTGCGGTACACTGTTTCCCCATTGCGAGGTGGCAGGCATCTTGGATGTACTGTTAACCCCCTCTCGTCAGCGCTTGGGGTTGTACCTCATGGGTCCGGGTCCCCCTACCTCCCTGTTCGCCTCGCTATGAGCTTGGCTTGCTGCAGGTGACAATGCTGCCTGAAGACTACATTCTGAAGACTTCTTTAGGTAAGTTCTTCAGCACAGGTGAGTATATTTCTCTCCCTAGGTCTTGCAACAGCTGGAGACCCCTGTTTTGGACCTATTCTTACTGAAGCTGAGGCTGGAAGTGGGATACTTTTATTCTTCCCTGCATGGGGACTGTTTTTTATTATATGGGGGAGCAGTGTGTTCACAGTAAGGGGCACTTTATTTGGGAAGTCTGTCTGACATGTACGCACCGCAGGCTTCTTCTCTGTGGGCGTGTGCATCGTTTTACTTAAACTTTCGTCTGCCGGCGGCACTTCGCCCGCTCCGTCCCCCGGGCGCATAGGAGCTCACTACAGGCGGTGTGTGCGCTCGGGTTTCTGAGCGGGTGCCATTACTAAGTCTCTGTATTTCTTCGGCGGCCCGGCGGACTTTAGCTCCGCCCACCAGGCCGCATAAGCGCTTCAGCAGCGCGAACTGAGCCACCAATCAGCGCTGTGTGCGCGTTTAGGGCCATGCAGGGGCCAATCACAGTGCCCTTGCATCTTACCCAGCCCCTTCCTTCTATTGGCCAGCATCTTTCTCTCTCCTCACAGCACAGCTGCCTAGGGACACAGACTTGTGTGAGACTGTTCATTTTTTGCTAATTTCATGCCCACAACTGTCCCTCCCTCAAAGCAGATATCGGGAATATTAGTTACTCATTACGCTTGTAAAAACTGCTCTGCAAAAATGCTAGGTTCTGCTGAACCCACTTGTTCTGCCTGCTCCAGACCCCCCTGTTATTTCTAACCCAGGTGCTCTTTCAGACCCGGTGGGTACGGCTGCCCCTCCAGCCTGGGTTTCCTCCCTCTCCCAGTCTATATCAGACTTGGCACAGGTCTCCCGTTCTGTGGTGACTGCCTTGGAGAGGTCTACCCTTCATCAGCCCTCTAGTAGGTCCCATTCCCCTTCTCCCTATGCTTAACATAAGCGTACTAGGGGTGTCTCCTCTGACTCATCCCCTGAGTCTTCTGGTAGACACGGGCGTTCCTCTCACAAGTCTCGCCCGACCGCTTCTTCAGGCCACACGCATCACTCTTCCAGAGGACGTTCCCGTGGTCACCGCTCTGGCTCCCCTGAGCCACGCACCCGGTCGGAGTCTCCCTCTTCTAAGGCTGCCTCCACTCGTTCGCACTCTTCTGGAGAACTGGCGGACGAGGTTTCCAATTCGGCATCCGATTCAGAGGACCGTTCGGACTCAGTGGACATGGTGAACTCATTGGTTACGGCCATAAGAGACACCCTTAACCTAGAGGACCCAGGAACTTCGGACGTAGCTCCAGAAGTATCCTTTCATCGTACCCGACCGGCACCCAAAGTGTTCAGCTCTCATGCTGAATTTGATGCCATTCTAGAATCTGCCTGGAAGCACCCTGAGAAGAAGTTTCAGGGACTGAAGAAAGTTCAAGCGCGATATCCTTTCGCCAAGGACCTCGTCTCTAAGTTGACTTCCTCTCAGTCAGTGGATCCTCCGGTTTCCCCCCTCTCTAAAGCTACCACTTTGCCGCTGGCAGATGCAGCCTTCAAGGATCAAGCAGACAAAAAGGTTGAGTCTTTAGCGAAGTATGCCTTTGAAGCAGCGGGTTCCTCCCTGCTTCCTGCCTTCGCCTCCACCTGGGTGTCTAAGGCCCTTTCGGTTTGTATTCCCAACTCCATCAGGGCGCTCTTTCGGGATCTCCCCCGGAAGAACTGTCTGCTCTACCCCTCCAATGTTCCAAAGCTGGAGACTTTCTGTGTTCTGCTTCCTTGCACTCAGCTCGCTGCGTTGCCTTTGCCACTGGTAATCTAGTGGCCCTCCATCGTTCCATTTGGCTTAAAGCATGGAATGCGGATGCTGCAATTAAGAAGTCTCTCACCGAGATTCCTTTTACCGGTTTCCGACTTTTCGGCAAGCGCCTGGATGAGATATCTCTGAGGCGACAGGTGGCAAGAGCTCTTTATTACCTCAAAACAAGTCTAGCACTTCTTTCCGCAGAAAGTCTTTTCGGACTTCTGGCCCTTCTAAAGGGTCCAGCCAGGCGCCTTCACGTGACAAGAAGGTCCCCTTTTTTAAGGCGCGTTCCTCTTGGAAGTCAGACACCAACTGTTCCAACCGTTTGGCGGCCAAACCGGGCAACCGCAAACCCACTTCTGCATGAAGGGACGCCCCCACTTTTTCTCTGGTGGGAGGTTGCCTCTTGCTCTTTCGAGACGTTTGGACCACGCACATTCAGGACTCCTGGGTCAGGGACGTGGTGTCCAACAGATACTGGATAGAATTTGCCTCCCTTCCGAGGGATCGTTCTTTTTAGTCCCGTGCTCTACGATCTCCTTTGCTTGCGAGGGTATTTCGGGAGGCTCTTCAGTCCCTTTTTATCCAGGGTGTCATTGTCCCCGTTCCTTCAAGGGAATGCTTTCAGGGTTTCTATTCCAATCTTTTCGTGGTTCCCAAGAAAAACGGTTCTGTGCGGCCAATCCTGGATATCAAACATCTTAACCAACATCTTCTTATCCGCCATTTCCGAATGGAATCTCTCCGTTCGGTGGTGGCGTCTATGGATCAAGGGGAGTTTCTTCCCTCGGTGGACATCAAGGATGCCTACCTCCACGTTCCAATTTTTCCCGGATCCAGTGGTACCTCCGCTTTGCGGTTCCGGAAGGTCATTATCAATTTGTGGCTCTCCCCTTCGGTCTGGCCACAGCGCCACGGGTCTTTACCAAGATTCTGGCGCCCGTGATAGCTCTGTTACGGTCAAGAGGAGTATCAGTGATACTTTACTTGGACGACCTCCTCATCAAGGCCTCCACCAGAGCCCAGGCTCTGGAGAATGTGAGCCTCACTCTTCAGACCTTATGTCGCTCCGGTTGGATGGCCAACCGAGACAAGTCTGTTCTCTCCCCCACCCAGTCTCTGGTCTTCTTGGGGCTTCAGTTCGACTCGGCCTCTGCTCGGTTTCGCCTCCTGCCTGACAAACGTCTGGCCCTCTTTTCGGGAGTCCGCTCCCTCCGGAAACCATCCCCAGTCACCATCCGTACTTGCGTGGAAGTCCTGGGTCGGATGGTGGCAGCCGTGGAGGCCGTACCCTTTGCCCAGTTTCATTACCGTCCTCTTCAGCTGGCGATTATTGCCCGGGGGGACAGATCCCCCCCCCCCTCTCTCTCTTGATCGCAAGATTGTTCTCCCTCTTCGGACCCGTCGGTCTCTACGCTGGGGGCTCCACTCCCCCCTTCCCCTCCACTGGCAGGTGGTCACGACAGATGCCAGTCTGTCTGGCTGGGGGGGGGGGGGGGGGGTTTCAGGGATCAGACGGTTCAAGGCCTCTTGTCTCCCCAAGAAGCCCTTCTTTCCATAAACATTCTGGAACTGAGGGCGATCTATCTTTGTCTGAAGCATTGGGAGTCCCTGCTTCAGGGCCACCCTGTCAGTGTCCAGTGGGACAACCCCACGGCTGTGGTGTACATCTATTGACAGGGCGGCACTCGCAGCTCAGCAGCCATGTCCGAGGTGACAAAGATCCTCCTCTGGGCAGAACACGAAGTTCTGGCCATTTCGGCGATTCACATTCCGGGAGTGCTCAACTGGGAAGCGGATTTCCTCAGTCGGTCCTCAGCCCACTGCGGAGAGTGGTTCCTTCTTCCGGAGGTGTTCGCACAGATCTGCGACCTCTGGGGGACCCCAGACTTGGATCTCTTCGCGTCTCGACATATCCGGAAAATTCCGAGGTTTGTGTCAGAGTCCAGGGACCCCCTGGCTCTAGCCGTGGATGCCCTAGTAATTCCGTGGTCGGGCTTTGTCCTGCCCTATCTATTCCCTCCCCCTCCTTCCCAGGGTTCTGAGGAAGCTCAAGGCGGAAGGAGTCCCCGCCATTCTGGTGGCTCCAGACTGGCCCCGAATGGCATTGTAAGCCAACGTGGTCTGGCTTCTGGACGACGTTCCGTTCCGTCTTCCACTTCGTCCAGACCTACTGTCACAGGGTCCCTTCTGCCACCCCAATTTACAGTCGCTGCATTTAACGGCGTGGCGGTTGAGGGAAATTTATCATCGTACCTGGCGGGCTTACTTTCGTTGGTGCAAAACTCGGACCTTTTCTCCAGTTACCTTTTCCTTTCCCCGTCTCCTCTCCTTTTTGCTGTCGGGGTTGGAACAAGGGCTGGTTCTCAGCTCCCTTAAGGGTCAGGATTTGGCCCTTTCCATTCTCTTTCAGCGTCCTCTGGCTTCCAATTCGCATGTCCGGACCTTCCTTCAGGGCGTGGCACACGCTGTCCCTCCTTACTGTCCCCTTCTCCTTGAACTTAGTTCTAGGCGCTCTCCGAGACGCCTCCCCTTCGCCTCCTATCCTGGAAGGTGGCTTTTCTTATAGCTATTACTTCCATTAGGAGAGTATCTGAACTGGAAGCTCTCTCCTGCCGTTCTCCTTTCCTGATAATTCATCAGGACAAGGTTCTTTTCCGGCCAGATCCGTCCTTCCTACCTAAGGTTGTTTCACTTTTCACCTCAACGAGGACATCGTCCTTCCGTCCTTTTGTCCCGCTCCTTCTCATCCCAGGGATCGCTTACTCCACAACTTAGATGTGGTACGGGTGGTTCAGACTTATCTTTTTGTCACCTCTTCCTTTCGTCAGTGCGATTCTTTTTTCATCCTTACGGAAGGTCGTCGAAAGGGACAGCCTGCTTCCAAGGCCACAATGTGCTATTTCGGCAGCTTACCCACTGCAAGGGGAAGATCCCACCCATCAGGGTTTTGGCTCATTCCACCCGTTCTGTGGGGGCCTCCTGGGCTCTCCGAAACAAGGCCTCAACCTCGCAGATCTGTAAAGCGGCCACCTGGTTGTCTTTGCACACTTTTTTGAGATTCTACCAGGTTCATACTTTTGCATCGGCTGATGCTAGTCTGGGCCGTAAAGTGTTGCAGGCAGCGGTGGTACAGCAGACTGCCTGACCTTTTTTTATCTGCCCACCCAAGGGACGGCTTTGGTACGTCCCAACCCAAGGTCTGTGTCCCCCAATGGAGCCAATAGAGAAACTGAGATTTTTTATACTTACAGTAAATTCCCTTTCTCGAAGGATCCATTGGGGGACACAATTCCCGCTCTTTTCTGGGGTTCCTATTCGGTTATCTTCATGTTTTTTTCCTTTGACCTGTTGGTCTCCTCCTATTGCTCTGGGACTAAAACTGATTAGCTCAGTGGCCTGGAGGCAGGTATATCCTGCTGGGAGGAGCCGACTTTTTGGTTACCATAGTGTCAAGCCTACTAGAGACAGCAGCATATACCCAAGGTCTGTGTCCCCCAATGGATCCTTCGAGAGAGAGATTTTACTGTAAATATAAAAAAATCTCCTTTTCTTAGCAGGAAACTCAGCTGTTCCCCAAAGAGTTCTGTTTATTATCCGGAAATCACATTTGTTTTTACAATCTGACAAAAAAGGGGAGGGGAAAGGGTAAAACTATGCATCAAATTATCCTTCTTTATGCTGATTGGTCATTTGAGCAGGGCGTAGCATAAGTCACTTGTGTTGCAACGTCTCTATCTTGAGATGTTTTCATCCTTCCACAAAGTCCAATTTTCAGACCTCTTGTATCCACAGACTCCATCTCAAGGTTCTAATATTAGTGACAGGCAAATAGATAAGCTGAAATGTTTTGAATTAAGGAAAGCAAAGTTCTTCTGCAATATTTAGCAAGTGCATATAGCATTTAATAAAGGCATATGAGTATAGATATAGCGATCAATATATCAGAATTTTATAGACCCAACAATCCCCCCCCTAAGAACTTTGTTTTCTTCCATCTTTCCCTATGGAGCGTTCTGCCTAATAGTCCCAGGTTCAGGCGGAGAAAAATAAAAAAAACGGGTATGGGATGCTTCACTGATTTGAGATGAGCGGCTCCTGGAGAACCGCCCCCCTTTGTACTCAGACTTTTCCTTTACCTGGGACTTCTATGTTCACCCTTAACTGTTGGGTTTGCACTTTCACCATTGGCATATAGAATAGTTGTTCTCGTGGGGGGAATTCCCTCAGTCATGCTTCGGTCTGATGTATCAATTTGGTTCAGATAAGCTGAAATTGTAGGTTCGATACCCGCATACATAAGACATTGTTTTGGCACCTCGGGATAATTCACTATGTCACAGTAGCCAAATTTAAAGGTAGTCACTTGGGCACTGAAAGAGTTATCAAAATGTGGGATACAACTCTTGGGTCATTGTCAAGTCAACCCAGTAGTGTAGTGGAGTCAGATTGAGTTTCTGGTTGTGCATTCCACTTACGAAAAAGGATATGTATCAGGAGCATGGTGTAGGAACCCTCTTGCAGTGTGAGGCGTATCCATGTTGATTCACCTTCCAGTTTCACCGAAGTCAGAGCTGTCAGTCATAACAAATCTAGGTTCCAGCGGCCCCCTCACGAGTCTTTTCACAAGGACAAACTCTGCAGATTGTGACTTCCTGGTTCAGCGTTTGGATCTGGAATGGAACAATAAAACTGCAACATGTGTTACGTTCAGCTCATTACACAATGTAATAACAAACTTTACCAAGCTATCACTTCCTGCACTGAGGGTACTGTGAATAGTAACATCCTAGCTTAGGGACCCCCCCCCCCCTCCCCCAAGAGTGTCTCATATGGGGTTAGGCCTGTTGGCTGTCAGGGTGTGTTTTTAGCAGAATACAAAGCTATGGGCAGAAATTCTGGTCATGGAAGGGACAGTTCTTTCCTGGCTTTTAGGATTTTGTTCTTTAGGGTGCCATTTAGTCTTTCAACTTTGCCACTGCTCAGAGATGATATGGGGTATGGAGTCCGAGGTCTGCTCCCACCATTTTTCAAAGTTTCTCTTGTAATATCTGCAATGACAGCCGGTCCTTGGCCGCTTTCAATTACTTCAGGAACTCCAAATATGGATACCAGCTCTGTTAGTAGTTTCTTTACAGTAGTCTTTACAGTAATATTAGTGACTGGGTAGGCTTCTGGCCATCCTGAGAACATATCCACTGCTACTAGCACATACTCAACTTTCCAATTTTGGGGAATTGAATGTGGTCAATCTGGATTCTCTGAAATGGGTAGCAAGGTTTGACCAAGTGTTTCTTCGGAGTAACTTCTGTTCTTCCAGGGTTACAGGTGTACGCCGCGATATCTAGCGTAGTCTCGTGAGGTGAGGGCTGTTATGGACGTCATAGCATGACGCGCTCGCAAGTCCGGTCATATGGCTTTAATCCGGGTATCTGATTGGGTACACTGGTATATAAACATAGTCAGTTTTTAACCTGAGGACACGACCCGGAAGAAGCCTATCTTGGTGAAACGTTGGGCCACGGCGGTCTGGTCTTATATTCTCTCACCCTCTCCACTTTATTTACGTCCTGTTGGGTTCTCGGTTCCAGCCTGCATATATATTTCTTACGCGTGAAATACACTTAGTTTCTATGCACCTTGTTATGGGGCTGTTAATCGGGATTTAACCTCTTCCCGGCTTATTGATCTATTTACTTTGGGCATTTTGCTGTATTTCCCCTTATCCATCTATCTTTGTACCTGTGGCATTGTATACATGATTCTGATGTACCCTGACCAGTCCCCGTCCCCCCCCCTTCCTGCCCTTTTGGATCTGGAGCTGTATCTCTAATTTTGTGTTTTTAAGTGTTTGTTCTATTTTTGTGCATTTTGTACTAATAAAGCTTGATGAGTTTTTGATACTTTGGTGTACATACGCTCTTCCCATGAAAGTGGTTGCTTCTGAGATATAGTTGGAATGGCATCATACAGAGGTTGCATCAGTGATGAGGCATCCGGAATCCATTGTCGGCAGTATGTGATCATACCATGAAAGGCTTATAGTTTCTTGACAGTTGTAGGTATAGGAGTCTCTTGTATGATTTTCTTCCTGTCTTCTGCCAGGTGTTTACCACCTTGAGAGATACAATGTCCTAGGAAGACTACTTTTCGTTGTGCCCATTAAACTTTTCCAAGGGACACCTTGTAGTTGATTAAAGCAAGGAAATATAGTAGGTCCAATGAAGTGGTGGCACACTCAACTTGTGATGTGGCACAAAGTAGAAGGACTTATTGAAGTAAAGTCACATTATGATGTGCTCCTACCCATGGATCCAGACAGGTGGATAAGGCTTGAGAAAAGTGATTGGGAACAATGGGAGTATCTAGAATTGTGACAGCATTAATGGCACGAAGATCATGTACCATGCAGAACTTCTTAGCTTGTCCTTTTAGTGTCTTTACTGGAAACAAAGGAGTGTTTGCTGGAGAAACACATTTGATTAACGCTCCATTCTTGAGAAGAGTTGTCATTTGTTCAGATAGAGAAGCTTCTTGATTGGCTCTTAGAGAATATTGGGATCTTGGCACAGAGTTTCAAAAAGACTTTAACAGGTTGAACAGGCAAGAGTCCAATATCATCTGGGCCTTGGGACCAGACATGGTCAGGAATTGGTTGCAGGTAGACATCGGGTATAATCTTTGTTGGGATGTTAATGACCATCAGTGGAGAGGCTTGCAGAATACAAAGTTCTTCAGGTGTAAGGGCTTTGGCTAATTCAAGGTCCCATCATCCTCATATTAATTGGTGGCATTGAGTTTCAGGAGCAAATCTCAGATCCGGATTTTTGACAATTTCTATTTGAAACATGATTAGCTGGATTCTCTTGAGTAATTCTGTTGTTGGGTCTTCATTGTTGATTTATCCTGGAGTGGTTTGGGTGTCCAGAGAGATCCAAATTGTTGATGCAAATTGTAGTCTTCTTGTGTCATCATTGGCCTTGCAGTGGCTAAATCCATTCAGTAGTTGCAAGGAGGAAGTCTGGTTCTGCAGTTTCGGTTGACATGTCCGAGTTTACCACATTTGTAGCAGATGATCGTTCTGACGGGTGATCTTCATTGTGCATCATTCCGACCACAGTTCTGAGGAGAAACAGTTCGGTCCTGAGGGACATAATTCTGAACCGGGTATTGTGCTGTATCATTAAGCATCATCTGTGCATCTTGACACTGACACATCTGAGCTCTTCTTAGTAGGTGCCACTCCAGTTTGTTTTTCAATAGCTTTGATAATGACTAAGCTGCTTTGGTTCATGTGTCACATATTCAGGCCTAGTGTCCGTAAGCCTTTCCTTGAGAGCATCATGGAGGCCAGTAACAAAGGTGCTAATGAAGAGTGTCTTATGGAATTTGCTTCCTAGATCATAACCTTGATCCTGGAACAGATTAAGTAGTCTGGAGAAAAACTTTCCAGCTGATTCCGCAGGTTCCTGAGAGTCATCAGAGAAATTGGTGGAGCTTGAAGCTAGTCGGTCTCTGACCGAGGCTTGTAATTGTCGGCAGAATTCTATTCCAAAAGAGTATGTCTCCTCGTCCACAATAGCAGAACTATCAAGGCTGGCAGAAATGATATGACAGAAAGCGTCTCCAGTTTTGATAAAGACTAGATTATACAGGGTGGGCCATTTATATGGATACACTTTAATAAAATGGGAATGGTTGGTGATATTAACTTCCTGTTTGTGGCACATTAGTATATGTGAGGGGGGAAACTTTTCAAGATGGGTGGTGACCATGGTGGCCATTTTAAAGTCGGCCATTTTGAATCCAACTTTTGTTTTTTCAATAGGAAGAGGGTCGTGACACATCAAACTTATTGGGAATTTCACAAGAAAAACAATGATGTGCTTGGTTTTAACGTAACTTTATTCTTTCATTAGTTATTTACAAGTTGCTGACCACTTATAAAATGTGTTCATTGTGCTGCCCATTGTGTTGGATTGTCAATGCAACCCTCTTCTCCCACTTTTCACGCACTGATAGCAACACCGCAGGAGAAATGCTAGCACAGGCTTCCAGTATCCGTAGGTTCAGGTGCTGCACATCTCGTATCTTCACAGCATAGACAATTGCCTTCTGATGACCCCAAAGATAAAAGTCTAAGGGGGTCAGATCGGGAGACCTTGGGGGCCATTCAACTGGCCCACGACGTCCATTTCCACTTTCCAGGAAACTGTTCATCTAGGAGTGCTTGGACCTGACACCCATAATGTGGTGCATCATCTTGCTGGAAAATCTCAGGGAATGTGCCAGCTTCAGTGCATAAAGAGGGAAACACATAATCATGTAGCAATTTCGCATATCCAGTGGCCTTGAGGTTTCCATTGATGAAGAATGGCCCCACTATCTTTGTACCCCATATACCACACCATACCATAAATTTTAGTGTTCCAGCAGTCTTTGAGGGATCTATCCAATGTGGGTTAGTGTCAGACCAATAGCGGTGGTTTTGTTTGTTAACTTCACCATTCACATAAAAGTTTGCCTCATCACTGAACAATATCTTCTGCGTAAACTGAGGGTCCTGTTCCAATTTTTGTTTTGCCCATTCTGCAAATTCAGTGCGCCGATCTGGGTCATCCTCGTTGAGATGCTGCAGTAGCTGGAGTTTGTAAGGGTGCCATTTGTGAGTAGCTGATAGCCTCCAAGGGATGTTCGACTAATGCCACTCTCCAGTGACATGCGGCGAGTGCTACGCTGTGGGCTCTTGCTGAATGAAGCTAGGACAGCCACTGATGTTTCTTCATTAGTGACAGATTTCAAGCGTCCACATTGTGGCAAATCCAACACTGAACCAGTTTCACGAAACATAGCAAGCAGTTTGCTACCTGTAGAATGGGAGATGGGTAGTCTCGTAGGGTGTCTTGCATTGAAATCTGCTGCAATGACCCGGTTACTGCGTTCACCAGACATCAACACAATTTCTATCTGCTCCTCACGTGTTAACCTCGACAACATATCAATGGCTGTAAATAAAGAGAAACTTGTAAATAACTCATGAAAGAATTAAGTTACGTTAAAACAAAGCACACCAGTGTTTTTTTTGTGAAATTCCCAATAAGTTTGATGTTTCACATGACCCTCTTCCTATTGAAAAAACAAAAGTTGGATTCAAAATGGCTGACTTCAAAATTGCCGCCATGGTAACCACCCATCTTGAAAAGTTCCCCCCTCACATATACTAATGTGCCACAAACAGGAAGTTAATATCACCAACTATTCACATTTTATTAAGGTGTATCCATATAAATGGCCCACCTTGTATAAATCCTTCCATACTGACGAATAGGTTTGTTGGATTTGCTTGATTATTTTGGAGAAAGCCATTGGCTGTTTCTCTGGGTAGTTGGGCGACAAGATTATTTACTTGCACCGAGATAAACGGAACATATTTATAAAGAGTCTCTGAAAGAAGTTTCTCAGACCCTTTATTTCCACCACTATAGGTAAGTGGTATTGGCATAGTTTGCGGCGGACTGGGTTCACCGAAACTATGCAGGAGATCTCTTGAATCATCACACTGTATGGGCAAGAGTTTAGATGGGCTTGGATCTGGATAATACATGTTGCAGGTTATCTGAATCATCATGTGGCACTGGGTGTCTACCCAAGAGGTTAGGTTTCTTGAACAAGTTGACAGCATCTACCAGAGCTTGGACTGTTTGGTATGTTTTTGAGATAAGCCTGATTTCTTGCAATGTTGGTATTGGCTTGTGATTCTCAATACTGGACACTATTGCATTGGCACAGATATTAGGAGGAAATCCAAAGAGTCCAAAACTGATGGGTGGAATGGCCAGAGAGGAAATTTCCTTCTCTCCAGCTAGATCAAGAATGTGGTGTCATGTTGGCCAGAGGAATTTTCTGGGACCAACAACATGTATTATCATGTTGCAAGGCAGTGTCCCAGAGCCTGTAATGGCCAGTTTGGAGGTTGAAAAGGGCCCTTGTTGTAGTACCAACAGATCAGTGTCATGCTGTATACTAGTCCCCCCTGCATGCACTAAGGCAGCAGCAAGACCATCATTATGCTGAAGATATGAATTTGTAGGGTTAACTGTAGCTTGCACTCACTGGGTTTCCATGGAACCCATGCCAATCCGGAGTAGGGTGTTATTCCAGATCTTTGTTCCAAGGGCCGGTTGAAAGGATTCAGACCCCATACTTGATCTAATGGTTTGGTACGTATTACTGTTGGAGGTATTGGGAGGCACATGAAATTGCATCACTGTAGGTGTGATTGTATTAACAGATGAAAGTGATATCTTTCCTGGGGACTGATGGTGATGATGACCAGTGATAGGAGACTGATGATGATGATGATTGGTGGGAGACTGATGATGATTGAAACTGTGCATGGGGTTCATCTTGGGCTGGAGGACTGTCTTCACTGTGCAGAGAGGTCTGACGTCTTGGTGAGGCACAGCAATTATTAGCAGAATGAAGTACAGAACTTACTGGTGAGGGCTGATCTGGGAGTGTGTGGGTTTGACTTGGGTATAGGCCAGTGATCTGGTCGTTAGTTACAAAGTAACCCTCTGGTCATTAGGTACAAAGTAACACTCATCCTGAGTCATACCTAGAAAGAGATCAGGTGCTTCAGCACTAGGATGACTGCTAGAGGAAGTTCTGTTTGGAAGCCTTCCAGCGACTGGCAAGGCCGGTCTGGGTGCACCAGATGAGGGCTCATTACATGGAGTAAGTAGAGTGGGTAAGCCAAGATGGCTGGCAGTAGAGGAAGTGGATGAGGAATCGCTTCCTGGTCTTTCAAGATGGCTGACAGCACAGGAAGTGGGTTGAGACACACTTCCTGGCACTCCAAGATGGCTGACAGCACAGAAAATTACTGTAGTAACATGGCCACCACTAGATGGAGGTTGAACAGCATATAGTGGGGTTGGTGCATTTTTTTTTGGGGGGGGGGGGGGTGTTCCATTTTTTCAGTATACAGAGGTGCTGTAGCAGTACATGGTGGAGCATTTACAGGCCAGGCTTGGCCACAGGAAACAGTCTTTTACTGAGGGCAGGTTTTGCTGACCACAATTGGGGCACAACCAACAGCTAGGATCATCGTCATTATCAAGCGGTGATACTTCTCTATTTGTGTAATAAAAATACATGATCACATTCCTCTTCTCATCTATGTACTCTTCCTCCACATATCCTTCTTCAGCAATAGCGCATGAAGTACGGTGCCATGCTTGTGCGAATGCCAGCAAATCATTAGCTTCTAAAATCCCATTATGTTTTTCAAGAACCTCAGACCGTAAATCTTGGTGTAATCTACCCTTTTCAGGCAAGTTGCATATAGCCATTAATTTTTCCATTTTGTCAAGACACTTTTTTCCCTTCACGGTGCATAACTATGTCACGTGGCTCCTCACACCCAGGGAGGAAAGGAGCTTTCAAACGGCCCATATTTTACCCTCTCAGTGGACTGGTCGCACACAAATTGATATCCAGCACTAAACAAAAGTGTGCATTTGTCAACCAAAGTTTGCGTCCTGATGCTAATCTCTGGTACACAAGTACGCTGAACTGATATATATATATCAGCAGTAACTAAAAATTTACCAAGCAAACAACAGAGAGGATACTGGACTGACTGACAGCAGTAATTTGCACAATAGTTACGCCTTGATACTGTTACTGGCTGGCATATTCCCCTCAGCAGTACACGGTTGTCATCTGGTACATTTACTCAAACTGATACAACACCTCTCTCTCTATCTCTCTCTCTATCTCTCTCAATTCAGTTATCAGTAGTACCCCGTGGAACATTTACCAGAGATAGAAAAAATCTCCAAAAATCTACAGCACTTTTTTCTCTTGACCGTATCCACTGAGCAGATTAAAAAATTTCAAAAATCCAAATTAAAATCTTTGCAAAACATTCTCAGTATTCTAGAATGTCATGTCAGGTTTTCCCTTCTGTGAAAAAAAAAATCTAAAGAAATCTTATTAAACAGAGCATTTCACTTGTTTAGAAATGCCTGGCCTTGTGAGCTGATAAGCGTTCCACAATATGAGCCAGAGAAAAAGGGGGGTTATTTTGTTTACATGAGGCTGCATAAAAATTACAGGCAGATTAACTCCCTACTGCCTCTACTCTTAGATTTTTTAACCAGCTATAGTCGAGCACCAACACGGCTAAGAACTCACAAATTAGACCACACTGCGGGAAAATACCCTGCCGCTAGGGTTTGTCTTAGAGGTTCGACAAGACCATCTGTTTGGCTTCTCAGAGCCGCTCAATGAACACTGATAAGAGATACAAATTTATAAAGAAATCAGCAGACTTACTGCGTTCTGTAGGGTTGATTATGCCCTTTGAGCGGCCCCAGATTCCTCTGGATGGTTAAAGCTGTTGCTCCCCCCAGACTTGGTCTTCCCGCGGGTGTGGTCCTTGGAACAGACGGTCTCACCCTCGGTTCGGATAGGAGTCGACGGCACCAACTGATAAGGATGGTCCGAGGGGAGGCTTTCAAATGTGATTGACTGTGCTGCTATATATTTTGCTAAGTGTCGACATAAGAAAATTTACACCACACAGAGGATGTTGGTATACACTCTTTCTTAGCAGGAAACTCAGCTGTTCCCCAAAGAGTTCTGTTTATTATCTGGAAATCACATTAGTTTTTACAATCTGACAAGAAAGGGGAGGGTAAAACTATGCATCAAATTATCGTTCTATATGCTGATTGGTCATTCTAGCAGGGCGTAGCATAAGTCACTTGTGTTTAGGGCTGCAACGATTAATCAATGTTATCGATAAAATTCGATAATGGGATTCGTTGTTGACGAATCCCGTTATGAAATAATCGGCCGATTCTTGTCCGGGTTCCGGCTGTGATAACACTGCTGGGGGGCGCGCGGTCAGACGGTAGTCCGCACCACCGCTGCCTCTGTTTTGTTAGTTTAGTCCCTGTCCCACCCTCTGCTACCCACTGCTCACCAATCACGTGTGCATCTGCTTCTCTGAACTCCTCCCCTCCTCCGCCGCTTGTGGACGCTCTACACTTATTTTGCCTCAGCCTGCCATGGAGGACTCCGTACTACTGCCACCGGTAGGACAGTTTCCTGCAGTTTAATGCGCCCTGCCCCTGTTACTGCCGCATTGCTTATTGACACACACGGGGGTATCTGCAGAGCATTGCAACTTAGTGTCATCTACAGACACTAGGATGCAATGCTCTGCACATCCCCCCATGTGTGTAGTAGTGTGTTTACTACATGCACACTGCTATACACATAGTAGTATGTGCAGAGCATTGCATCCTAGTGTCTGTACTACAGACAGGGGTGCAATGCTCTGCATATACCCCTATGTGTATAGCAGTGTCTGTAGTACAGACACTAGGATGCAATGCTCTGCACATACTACCATGTATATAGCAGTGTGCATACTACTATACACATGGGGGTATGTGCAGAGCATTGCACCCTTGTGTCTGTACTACAGACACAAGGGTGCAACGCTCTGCATATACCCTTATGTGTATATCGGTAAGCAGTGCACACCGCTTTACCCATGTACCTGCAGTACAGACACAAGCGTGCAATGCTCTGCACATACCCCCATGGGTAAAACAGTGTGTATGTAGTACATATACACTGCTATACACATTGGGGGGGGAGGGTCCAGAGCATTGCATCCTAGTGTCTGTACTACAGACATGGGTCGGGTGCAATGCTCTGCATTCTGCAAATACCCCCATGTTAATAGAAGTGCTGTAGAAAAAGTGTAAAGTAAAAACAAATTAAATGTAAATAAAAAAAAATGTCCACCTTTTCCTCTTGCTGTACAAAAATAGTACAAAGAAAAAAATGTTTTTTTTTTACATATCTGATACTGCAGCATGGCTAATTGTCTGAACTATTAAAATTAAATGTAAGTAAATCATTAACATTTTATTTTAATAGTTCAGTTACCCATGCAGCAGTATCAAATTTACGCTGGTTTCTGTACAGGATAATTAATAATGACCCTGTATAGCAACCGGTGTTACCTACAAAAACAAAAAAAAAGTCAAAAATTGCTGTTGTTTGGTCACATCACATGCTAGAATACTTTTAATATGGCCATTGTACATAATTCTTCAAGTAGAATCAGCCGGACCCCTTATTTTGGCATTTTGCCATTTTTTCCGATTAATCGATAAAATAATCGACAACTAATCGATTATTAACCCCTTAAGGACAATGGACGTACTCCTACGCCCCCGTTTCCTGTCCATTCCCGGCCCCCCGCCGCTAGCCGGAGGGGAGCCGGTCCCGATGCCTGCTGAAATCGTTCAGCAGGCATCACGGCATATCGCCCAGGGGGGTCATTATGCCCCCCCATGTCGGCAATGGCCGCAGATCGCTGGACAATTCAGTCCAGCGATCTGCGGCGATTCCGGGTCAATCGGGTCTCCAGTAGCCAGCAGGGGTGAGGTGGCACTGGTGCCACCTCACAATCGCCCTGATTCGTCGGCCGACCAATCAGGGCGCCTGCTGCGGGTGTCACTCCCGCAACCCGCTCCACCCCTCTTCCGGAGGACGTGAGCGGGTGCGGGACGTGCACCCCGGGTGCTGGGGACCCCGATCCCCGGCGTTAATGTTGGGATCGGAGCCCCAGGAGCAGTGGCGGCGGGACTGACCTGCGCGGCGTGGATCAGCAGCAGTAGGAGGTGAGTGACAGCCTCCTGCTGTTGCTTAGCAACAGCTCCCAGCATGCAAAAAGGGCATGCTGGGAGCTGTAGTTATGCAACAGCAGGAGGCAGACCACCACAACTCCCAGCATTCCCTTATGGGCATGCTGGGACTTATAGTTTGGAACAGCTGGAGGCATATTTTTTCTATGGAAAAGTGTACCTTCAGCTGTTGTATAACTACAACTCCCAGCTTGCACAATCAGCTAAAGTGCATGCTGGGAGTTGTAGTGGTGCATCTGCTAGTTGCATAACTACAACTCCCAGCATGCCCGTTGGCTGTCGGTGACTGCTGAGAGTTGTAGTTTTGCAACAGCTGAAGGCACACTTAGTTAAGTAGCAAACCAGTGTGTCTCCAGCTGTTGCACAACTACAATCCCCAGCATCCCCAGCCAAAGTAGTATGCCTCCAGCTGTTGCATAACTACAAGACCCAGCATGCCCTTCCGCTGTCCGTACATGCTGGGGGTTGTAGCTTTTGCAACAGCTGAAGGCACACTGGTTGCAAAACACTGAGTTTGTTACCAAACTCGGTGTTTCACAACCAGTGTGCCTCCAGCTGTTGCATAACTACAAGACCCAGCATGCCCTTCCGCTGTCCGTACATGCTGGGGGTTGTAGCTTTTGCAACAGCTGAAGGCACACTGGTTGCAAAACACTGAGTTTGTTACCAAACTCGGTGTTTCACAACCAGTGTGCCTCCAGCTGTTGCAAAACTACAACTCCCAGCATGCACTGATAGACCGTACATGCTGGGACTTGTAGTTTTGCAACAGCTGGATGTTTCTCCCGCCCCCATGTGAATGTACAGGGTACACTCACATGGGTGGAGGTTTACAGTAAGTATCCGGCTGCAAGTTTGAGCTGCGGCAAATTTTCTGCCGCAGCTCAAACTGACAGCGAGAAACTACTGTGAACCCCTGCCCGTGCGACTATACCCTAGAAACACTACACTACCAAAAACTAAAATAAAAAGTAAAAAACACTACATATACACATACCCCTACACAGCCCCCCTCTCCAATAAAAATGAAAAACGTCTGGTACGCCACTGTTTCCAAAATGGAGCCTCCAGCTGTTGCAAAGCTACAACTCCCAGCATGCACTTATAGACCCTACATGATGGGAGTTGTAGTTTTGCAACAGCTGGATGTTCCCCCCTCCCCAATGTGAACGTACAGGGTACACTCACATGGGCGGAGGTTTACAGTAAGTATCCGGCTGCAAGTTTGAGCTGCGGCAAATTTTCTGCCGCAGCTCAAACTGCCAGCGAGAAACTACTGTGAACCCCCGCCCGTGCGACTGTACCCTAGAAACACTACACTACTAAAAAATAAAATAAAAAGTAAAAAACACTACATATACACATACCCCTACACAGCCCCCCTCCCCAATAAAAATGACAAACGTCTGGTACGCCACTGTTTCCAAAACAGAGCCTACAGCTGTTGCAAAACAACTACTCCCAGTATTGCCAGATAGCCACTGACTGTCCAGGCATGCTGGGAGTTTTGCAACAGCTGGAGGCACCCTGTTTGGGAATCACTGGCGTAGAATACCCCTATGTCCACCCCTATGCAAGTCCCTAATTTAGGCCTCAAATGCGCATGGCGCTCTCACTTTAGAGCCCTGTCGTATTTCAAGGCAACAGTTTAGGGCCACATATGGGGTTTCGCCGTACTCTGGAGAAGTTGTGTTACAAATTTTGGGGGGTATTTTCTGCTATTACCCTTTTTAAAATGTAAAATTTTTGGGAAACCAAGCATTTTAGGTAAAAAATTTTTTTTTTACATATGCAAAAGTCGTGAATCATCTGTGGGGTATTAAAGGAGTACTCCGGTGCACACTTTTTTCATGTTATCCCGTCCGGGCTGCAAAATAAAAGAAAACACACTTTATCTTACCTGCCAAGAGCCCCCGGAGCTCCGGTACAGGTGTTCGGTCCCCGGGCTGTATTCTTCTTACTTCCGGTCAGCCCGGCACGTCACACGGAGCTTCAGCCTATCACTGGCCGCAGCTATGTCCCGCCTCGGCCAGTGATAGGCTGAAGCTCCGTGTGACGTGCCGGGCTGACCGAAAGTAAGAAGAATACAGCCCGGGGACCGAACACCTGTACCGGAGCTCCGGGGGCTCGTTGGCAGGTAAGATAAAGTGTGTTTTCTTTTATTTTGCAGCCCGGACGGGATAACATGAAAAAAGTGTGCACCGGAGTACTCCTTTAAGGTTCACATTACCCCTTGTTACGTTACCCGAGGGGTCTAGTTTACAAAATGGTATGCCATGTGTTTTTTTTTTTTTTTTTTTTTTTTTGCTGTTCTGGCACCATAGGGGCTTCCTAAATGCGGCATGCCCCCAGAGCAAAATTTGCTTTCAAAAAGCCAAATGTGACTCTTCCTCTTCTGAGACCTGTAGTGCGCAAGCAGAGCACTTTTCACCCCCATATGGGGTGTTTTCTGAATCGGGAGAAATTGGGCTTCAAATTTTTGAGGGTATTTTCTGCTATTGCCCTTTTAAAAAATGTAAACATTTTGGGAAACTAACCATTTTAGGTAAAAAAAATGTTTTTTTTTTGCATATGCAAAAGTCGTGAAACACCTGTAGGGTATTAAGGTTCACATTACCCCTTGTTACGTTCCCCGAGGGGTCTAGTTTCCAAAATGGTATGCCTTTTTTTTTTTTTTTTTTTTTTTTTTTTTTTTTTTTTGCTGTTCTGGCACCATAGGGGCTTCCTAAATGCGGCATGCCCCCAGAGCAAAATTTGCTTTCAAAAAGCCAAATTTGACTCCTTCTCTTCTGAGACCTGTAGTGCGCCAGCAGAGCACTTTTTATCCCCATATGGGGTGTTTTCTGAATCGGGAGAAATTGGGCTTCAAATTTTGGGGGGTATTTTCTGCTATTACCCTTTTTAAAAATGTAAAAATTTTGGGAAACCAAGCATTTTAGCTAAAAAAAAAATGTTTCTTTTTACATATGCAAAAGTCGTGAAATACCTGTAGGGTATTAAGGTTCACTTTACCCCTTATTACGTTCCCCGAGGGGTATAGTTTCCAAAATGGTATGCCATGTGTTTTTTTTTGCTGTCCTGGCACCATAGGGGCTTCCTAAAGGTGACATGCCCCCCAAAAACCATTTGTCGCTCCTTCCCTTCTGAGCCCTCTACTGCGCCCGCCGAACAATTAACATAGACATATGAGGTATGTGCTTACTCGAGAGAAATTGGGTTTCAAATACAAGTAAAAATTTTCTCCTTTTTACCCCTTGCAAAAATTCAAAAATTGGGTCTACAAGAACATGCGAGTGTAAAAAATGAAATTGTGAATTTTCTACTTCACTTTGCTGCTATTCCTGTGAAACACCTAAAGGGTTAAAACACTTATTGAATGTCATTTTGAATACTTTGGGCGGGGGGGGGGGGGGGTTGTAGTTTTTATAATGGGGTCTTTTATGGGGTATTTCTAATATGAAGACCCTTCAAATCCACTTCAAACCTGAACTGGTCCATGAAAAATAGCGAGTTTGAAAATTTTGTGAAAAATTTCAAAATTGCTGCTGAACTTTGAAGCCCTCTGGTGTCTTGCAAAAGTAAAAACTCATAAATTTTATGACGCAAACATAAAGTAGACATATTGTATATGTGAACCAAAATTTTTTTTATTTTGAATATCCATTTTCCTTACAAGCAGAGAGCTTCAAAGTTAGAAAAATGCAAAATTTTCATTTTTTTCATCAAATTTTGGGATTTTTCACCAAGAAAGGATGCAAGTTACCATAAAATGTTACCACTATGTTAAAGTAGAATATGTCACGAAAAAACAATTTCGGAATCAGAATGATAACTAAAAGCATTCCAGAGTTATTAATGTTTAAAGTGACAGTGGTCAGAATTGCAAAAAACGCTCTGGTCCTTAAGGTGTAAAATGGCCTGGTCCTTAAGGGGTTAAAATAATCGTTAGCTGCTGCCCTACTTGTGTTGCAACGTCTCTATCTTGAGATGTTTCCCTCCTTCCACAAATGACCTCTTGTATCCACAGAATCCATCTCAGTTCTAGTCTTAGTGACAGGCAAAGAGAGAAACTGAAATGTTTTGACTTAAGGAAAGCAAAGTTCTTTTGCAATATTTAGCAATAGCATATAGCATTTGAGGGGTGTGGAAATAAAAAAATAAAAAAAAACTACTTGTCCAAGGGACTAAAGCGGAACACAATCTACTTGTCCCTCAAGAAAATCCACTTGCCCTGGTAGATAAAATAATTTCAACCAAAATAGTACGATCCCCCCCCCACTAAACCACCAGGGATGGATATAAGATTCCTTTAGACACTGCTGTCAACTTAGACAGCGGTGATCTAATGGTTTAATAGCTGCCACGGTGATCGCAGCATGCCAGGCTATTAGCGGCGGGAGGGCTGTAGCTAGCTCCTTTTACACCCGAGGCAACCACAGAAAATTGTTCCCCCTCCCCCATCTGACCCCTATAACGCCAATTTTTCCATATACAGGGATGAGGGTAATCTTGTGTGACATGATCTGTTGTTATTATCGGAACTTTTATTAGGAAAGGGGCTTAAAATATTTTAATCACTATTTTTCAGTCTTGATAGGGACTTATATATGGAGTCTTTTGCTTGGAAAACACTGACCAATGCTGTGTTACTGGGTGGGGGGGGGGGGGGGGGTGTTCTGCTTCTCCAGTTTATGTGCTGCATTTTATTTACTCTAATTTATGTGTCATAAAATGCTGGAAGTTGCATTTAGTTACTAGATAACTACAACACTCAGCATGCCCTGATACAGCATGTTGCACTGTATAGTAGGACAGTAAGGTTATTGTGTAACATAATGGGAGTTGTAGTTTTGGTTTGTGTCAGCGGCAAAGCCATAGGCTGTGTCAAGGAATACTGGGAATTACAGTTAGTAATAACAACTCCCAGCATGCCCTGATGCAGCCTATGGCTCTGCAGCTGACCTGAACCAAAACTACAACTCCCAGCATGTTACACTTTATAGTTCTACAGATTCGGTTATGGTGCAACATGCTGGAAGTTGTAGTTTTGGTTCGGGCGTGTTTTCGTGCATCCGTGGGTCTCTTGGTCGGCGGGTGAGTATGAAGGGTGGGATTCTGGGGGTGCAATTTAGTGCGGGTGGCCAGAAACCAGTAAAAAAAAATTAAAAATAATTTGCACAACTGGCAGCAGCACTTGTCAGTCCGCCCCTATACAAAACGTACATGCATACACATATCAAACATAAACATATACATACACCGGGTCACTGTCCCCTATATTATACATTACATTCATACATAGACACATCATACATACACCCACCGCTGCTACAGATACACACATCACACACATACCATACACATATCATATACACATATACTCACACCATACATATGCACACATCATACATACACCTGCCGCTGCCCCCTATATCATACATTACATACACACATCACGCACACACCATACACACATCATATATACACATGACACATACACCATACATATGCACACATCATACATACACCCGCCACTGATACACCCCCCCAATAATACATTACTTACATATATAACCACCCTTCCCGCCGCCTGCATGCTCGGCCTCCTCACCTGAGCCGGTGTGAGGTGAAATCCCCAGCCCGTGCAGTGCAGTCTCCTCACACACGTCCTTTCCCCACTCTGTATTTTCCCTGTGAATACTTGAAACCTCCCTGTGATAAATGAGGTCCTGTGTAGACAGAGCAGGGGGAAGGGAGAGGCTGTGTGTGGGGGAGGGAGAAGCTGTTGACGTCCTCATTCTCCCCCTGTCGTCTTGTATTATGCAGAGCTGCGCTCTCCATCCTCTGGGAGGGGGGATGAGGGGGCGTGGCTTAATCATCTCCTGCAGACGTGCGATCTCGGGCTCTGCCCTCGCTCCTGAGATCCCCTCACACCGGCTTGGGGGCTCTGAGCAGCGGCCCCCGGCTACTGAATTCAGCTGGAGTCTGCCACTGCCCCCTCTATACACTGTGAGCGCCGGTGTGAGGTGCAGACTTGCATCGGCTCCTGCACCTCACACCGGTATTAAAGAAAAATAAGGGAGAAGTCTGTCTGTCCCTGCTTGCCTGATACAGGGCTAAATCTATAAAAAATTCACCTGCCCGGCGCCCAAAACTACTTGTCCCGGGTGTCGGGCGATAGGATTTCCACATCCCTGCATTTAATAAAGGCATATGAGTATAGATATAGCGATCAATATA